>NW_022990081.1:217500-223877 GCF_902827175.1 Gymnodraco acuticeps | reverse complement strand
ACATCAGCAGAGAGGACTCTTTAAAGTAGAGACACTACACTGATATACACCTGAACATCAGCAGGAGAGGACTCTTTAAAGTAGAGACACTACATACTGATATACACCTGAACATCAGCAGAGAGGACTCTTTAAAGTAGAGGACACTACATACTGATATACACCCTGAAACAATCAGCAGGAGAGGACTCTTTAAAGGTAGAGACACTACATACTGATATACACCTGAACATCAGCAGGAGAGGACTCTTTAAAGTAGAGACACTACATACTGATATACACCTGAACATCAGCAGGAGAGGACTCTTTAAAGTAGAGACACTACATACCTGATATACACCTGAACATCAGCAGGAGAGGACTCTTTAAAGTAGAGACACTAATACTGATATACACCTGAACATCAGCAGGAGAGGACTCTTTAAAGTAGAGACACTACATACTGATATACACCTGAACTTCAGCAGGAGAGGGACTCTTTAAAGTAGAGGACACTACATACTGATATTACACCTGAACATCAGCAGGAGAGGACTCTTTATAAGTAGAGACACTACACTACTGATATACACCTGAACATCAGCAGGAGAGGACTCTTTAAAGTAGAGACACTACATACTGATATACACCTGAACATCAGCAGGAGAGGACTCTTTAAAGTAGAGACACTACATACTAGGGGTGTAACGGTTCACAAACATTTCGGTTCGGTACGTACCTCGGTTTTTTGGTCACGGTTCGGTTCGGTACGTTTTCGGTACAGCAGAATTTTTTTTCACAAAACAAAACATATATATATATTTTTTTATTATTATTATTAAACTGTGAATAATGTATTCACTCAAATAAATACAAAATATAATAAAATAAACATTAAGGTGCAGCATTTCGATGAACTGAAATAATCTGTATTTGAACTTTACTGTACTAGTACTCACAAAACATAAACTATTAGTTTGGGGTTTTTAATTATTATTAAACTGTAAATATTCACTCAAATAAATACAAAATATAATAAAATGAACATTAAGGGTGCAGCATTTCGATGAACTGAAATAATCTGTATTTGAACTGTACTGTACTAGCACCTAAGCAGCCAGTTTGACATTAGGACTTGCTTGTCATTGTATTTTCATGTTTTTTTAAAGAAAAAATGAACTTGTCCACATTGCTTGCCGAAAGGGCAGATCTGCTGGCACTAACAATGTCTCCTGCTGTGGAGAACACCCTCTCGCTAGGGACAGAGGTAGCAGATACAGCCAGGTAGCGCTTTGCTAACATTGCAACATAAGGATAGTTGGCGTTTGTAATAGCTTTGGCTCGGTCTGAAGAAGTGGAGGCTTAAATGCTAGCTGGAGTTGGGTTTGCACTTCAGTCTTTTTTCTTTTGGTACCGGTGATATTCACGTTCGGGTGATGCCTTTTCAAAAGAGTGTGCAAGTTTGATGTATTGCCAGCCGCGTAACCAATTTTAGTTGAACAATGCCGACAAACAGCTTTGGTTCGGTCCACCTGTCTTTGTCCGTCATCCTTGTACGTAACTGCAAAACCAAAATGTTCCCAAACCGGAGACTTCAATGATGCTGCAGGATTTTCGAGCTCAACTTTATCTGCGTTCGCCATACATTTTTGACAGTTCCTCAAATTACTGACTACATTTGAACGCATCCCTCTCCAATGTGAGAAAATTACTCTGAATGCTGCGACGCAGCACCTGAGATTACTTCCAAAAAGTTATTCACGTTCTCAATTTTTTACGTTTAACGTTATATTCGTTCGGTACACTTCGGTACACACCTGTACCGAACCGAAGGGCCCGTACCGAATAATTTCGGTACGGGTACGTGTACCGTTACACCCCTACTACATACTGATATACACCTGAACATCAGCAGGAGAGGACTCTTTAAAGTAGAGACACTACATACTGATATACACCTGAACATCAGCAGGAGAGGACTCTTTAAAGTAGAGACACTACATACTGATATACACCTGAACATCAGCAGGAGAGGACTCTTTAAAGTAGAGACACTACATACTGATATACACCTGAACATCAACAGGAGAGGACTCTTTAAAGTAGAGACACTACATACTGATAAACACCTGAACATCAGCAGGAGAGGACTCTTTAAAGTAGACACTACATACTGATATACACCTGAACATCAGCAGGAGAGGACTCTTTAAAGTAGAGACACTACATACTGATATACACCTGAACATCAGCAGGAGAGGACTCTTTAAAGTAGAGACACTACATACTGATATACACCTGAACATCAGCAGGAGAGGACTCTTTAAAATAGTGAATCATATCACATTTGTCTCTTTATAATAGATACATGATGAATTGAGACAAAGACCGACTGATGATTGGTTGTTAATGAAATCACTGAATAATATAAGTTATAATAAGTATTTTCAGGACGTATAGTATAATCTATTTCCATATCAGAAAGAGCTGTATTGACCTCACTCAGCACACCTGAGTCATTCCGTCTCAGACTGGGGTCACAGAGGTCAAAGATCAGCATGCAGACAGCTCAGGACCTACCAGCTGTTTCCTGAGCAGCAGGATGTTCTCCTCCAGGATCTTCTCCTCGGAGTTCAGCTGAGTCTCCTTCTCCTCCTCTTCCTCCACCTCTTCCTCTCGGAGCTCCAGCGCGCCGCGGACCAGCCGCTCCTGTCGCTGCCGCAGAAACTCCAGCTCCTGAAGCCCGGACGCGGCTGCCTCCTGCCGCTCCCGCACCGCGCGCTGCCGCTCCGCCGCGTCCACGTCAACAGCGGTCCTGTCCCGGCTGCAGCGGCCATCTGTGTCCCGCCTGGAGGGCACTGACAGCGGCATCTCCTCCGTCAGAATCCCCGGTGTGAGCTCAGGGTTTCTGGAGCTGCAGGGACTGGAGGAACAACATGGTGCTGGAGGAGGCTGTGCCGCACAGAGGCACCAGCGTCGGATCAACTGAGAGGAATCACCTGGGTCAGAAAACCTGGATTAAGTAACCTGGTTCAATTAACCCGGATAAAGTGACATGGTTCAGTTAAACAAGATGCATAAACCGGGTGAGAAAGTGAATCCAGAATCCGATGCTCTCTCCGTTTCAACCGGTGGTCTCTCGGTCCTCCTGCAGACGCACGGGTGAGATTAATCCGATAAATGAGTCCCAGGTCCGAGTAAATCCCAGCATGCTCCGGTAAATCCGTGAGAAAGAAGCGTGTCTCCGCTGCTGCTGCCGCTCCTCCTGCAGTTACAGATCAGACCAGACTGACCGACTGATCCTCGGCTGCAGGGAGTCCGGTAAACCCCGCCCACCTCCATGGAGCCGCAGGCATGAGCAGCATTGAAAACGAGCGCTTCCTGTAGTCGCCTTCAAATTAAAAATACCTGGGTGAAGATAAAGTGATTGATTTCCTACAGTTAACAATACAACGTGATGTATCTTTAAGCTTTCGCTCTTTTGAAGACAATCACCAAATATGATTAATGAACAATCTATAATGTTCGCCTGTGTTAACCTTAACTAATGCCCTTTTAAAAATAAACAACATTTGTTTTTTATTAATTGTTTTCTTATCAAATTAAACTTTGACTCGTCGTATAATGTTGACGATTGTTGTATTTTATGTTCGACTTCTCACATGTGTAATATTTCTGTTGTGAAATGTCTGAAAATGTATAATAATCACATATCTAGTGTTACTTAAATACAGTAGGCTATTTTTTAAATACTCATAAACGGAACAAATATTTAGGGTTTTTCGTAAATGTAGAAGTACTCAGATCTTGTGCTTTAGTCAAAGTAGAAGTACTCAGATCTTGTACTTGAATACATGTAGAAGTACTCAGATATTGTACTTGAGTAAAAGTAGAAGTACCAGAGTGTAGGAATACTCTGTTACAGTAAAAGTCCTGCATTCAAAATGTTCCTCAAGTGAAAGTAGAAAAGTATCAGCATCAAAATATAGTTAAAGTAGCGACAGTAAAAGTAGTCGTCGTGCAGATTGGTCCATTTCAGAATAATATATATTATATGTTTTATAATGATTGATCATGAAAGTGTTCTCAAAGCTGGTGAAGGTACAGCTAGTTTGAATGACTTTGTATACTGCAGGGTAGCTGGTGGATTTACTCCAGGTGGAACTAAAGTCTGATTTAACACTTGATTATATTTCACATCATTCATCCAGATCTGTAAAGTAACTAAAGGTATTAAATACATGTAGTGAAGGAAAAGTACACCATTTACCTCAGAACTGTAGTGGGGTAGTAAGTACCTCACATTTTTATTTAAGTAAAGCACTTGAGTAAATGTACTAAGTTACTTTACACCACTGAAAAAAGATATCAGTAGAGTTTGAGTAAGAACAAAACACTTTTATTTTGAAGGGCACATTGCCAGTACTTCCTGTCTCCGTGTGTTGAGTTTAGTTGCCTTGATGCTGATCCTTAAAACCTCTAACACTAAACTTCTGTTCAACACAAATCACATTTAAACAGTGTGTGAACACGTCTTTATATAACATACACTGTGAAATGTGTGTACAAATATTACTACATGAGATTAATACATATTTTTACTCACATTTATCAAAAGTCCAGCTCAGTTAATCTTTCACAATATTAAAATAAAACAATTCTAAATATTATGAAACACGATGTTTGAATATATCTGAGATAAATATATTTTAAATATATGTTTTAATGTATAATCTAAGTTTAAGTTATAGGTTTTCATACTTTTTATTTTAAAGTGGACCTATTATGCTATATTGGAAACATATATTGTAGGGCCATACCTATACAAAACATGTCTGTGAAGTGTTTTTCTTAAAATACCAAACAGATCCCCCGTTGTAGCCATGCCTCATACTGCTCATACTGCTCTTTTGCAGCCCTGTTAGAGAAACGCGGATTTTGGGTAAAAAAAACGCGTTTTTATGTAAAAATGAGGAGGCGGAGCTAATGCCTGATCAGAATTCTACCGGAGATAAAGTTAAATTCTGCTGTGATAAAATGCCATCCTGTTCTAAACCACAGCAAGGATTATTTCTGAAACAGTATGGAGCTCAAATGCTTTTTCTCTTGCGGGTTTATCACGGATACAAGCGGCCGAGATGGGTTTTCTCCGCAGGGTGGCTGGTGTCTCCCTTAGGGATAAGGTGAGAAGTTCGGTCATCAGGGAGGGACTCGGAGTTGAGCCGCTCCTCCTTCGCGTCGAAAGGAGCCAGTTGAGGTGGTTCGGGCACCTAGTTAGGATGCCACCTGGGCGCCTCCCTAGGGAGGTGTTCCAGGCACGTCCAGCTGGGAAGAGACCAAGGGGTAGAGGACCAGGTGGAGGGATTATATCTCTTCACTGGCCTGGGAGCGCCTTGGGATCCCCCAGTCAGAGCTGGTTGATGTCGCCAGGGAAAAGAAAGTTTGGGGCTCTCTGCTGGAACTGCTACCCCCGCGACCCGACCACGGATAAGCGGAAGAAGATGGATTGATGGATGGGTTTATCACAAGGTGAGTTCCTTTTTTAATTTCCTGCTTTTTAAACACATGCTCTCTCCAGTACAGGTTAGCTCTGAGTGTTAGCGAGGCTTGCTAATGTAAACAAAGACGAGATTACGTCCAAAACACGTCAGGCGTTGTTTCTGATAGCAACTTTCTGTGGGTCCGGCGCCGATTTGACGTCATATCGACAGCAAATCTGTATCCGCTCGTTGTAGCCATGGATGTATAATAAGAACTGGATACAGCGTGGGAGGCGGGGTCTGGTTCTTTCCTATGAGAGCTGCTCATTGGCTCATCAGGACAAAATGGCCCAACTTTTGAGAGAGCGAAACGTCACAGATTACCCGTCATGCCTGGCTGTCAGAGCAGAAGAACCCGTATGTGCATAGAGGCAGTTGAGTTGCCCCTTAAACCCCGCCCCCCGAGCTCCCACTCTCAGATGCGCGTTCATAATGCAGAGGAAAATCATCTCGCAGAATAACGTTATTAGCACATTTTACAACTTGAGGACCTAAGGGCTATACAAATATTCATACTGGGTAGTTTATTTAGTTTAAAACAATTATCCAACGATTTACAGACCACTCTTTCCCCATGTTAGTCAATGGGAAAAAGTCTTTCCGGGACCAGCGACTGATATGGAAGTGCAGTACTGCCGTTTGGACACAACAAATATTTTCCTCAGAGTCCGGCGAACTTCCTGGGGGCTTGGTTGTTCCTCCGTTTTTAAAGATTTGGGTACGGAGGAAAAGAGAAAGGGTTTTATTTTTTGACGCTGCGTGAGTTCCCCGACACACTGGGGACACATCTTTATGTATAAAAGACATCAAAAAGTGCATTTTGCATGATAGGTCCCCTTTAATACATATTATGAACAT
>NW_022990081.1:0-212500 GCF_902827175.1 Gymnodraco acuticeps | reverse complement strand
TGCTGATGTTCAGGTGTATATCAGTATGTAGTGTCTCTACTTTAAAGAATCCTCTCCTGCTGATGTTCAGGTGTATATCAGTATGTAGTGTCTCTACTTTAAAGAGTCCTCTCCTGCTGATGTTCAGGTGTATATCAGTAGGTAGTGTCTCTACTTTAAAGAGTCCTCTCCTGCTGATGTTCAGGTGTATATCAGTATGCAGTGTCTCTACTTTAAAGAGTCCTCTCCTGCTGATGTTCAGGTGTATATCAGTATGTGTCTCTACTTTAAAGAGTCCTCTCCTACTGATGTTCAGGTGTATATCAGTATGCAGTGTCTCTACTTTAAAGAGTCCTCTCCTGCTGATGTTCAGGTGTATATCAGTATGTAGTGTCTCTACTTTAAAGAGTCCTCTCCTGCTGATGTTCAGGTGTATATCAGTATGTAGCGTCTCTACTTTAAAGAGTCCTCTCCTGCTAATGTTCAGGTGTATATCAGTATGTAGTGTCTCTACTTTAAAGAGTCCTCTCCTGCTGATGGTCAGGTGTATATCAGTATGTAGTGTCTCTACTTTAAAGAGTCCTCTCCTGCTGATGTTCAGGTGTATATCAGTATGTAGTGTCTCTACTTTAAAGAGTCCTCTCCTGCTGATGTTCAGGTGTATATCAGTATGTAGTGTCTCTACTTTAAAGAGTCCTCTCCTGCTGATGTTCAGGTGTATATCAGTATGTAGTGTCTCTACTTTAAAGAGTTCTCTCCTGCTGATGTTCAGGTGTATATCAGTATGTGTCTCTACTTTAAAGAGTCCTCTCCTACTGATGTTCAGGTGTATATCAGTATGTGTCTCTACTTTAAAGAGTCCTCTCCTACTGATGTTCAGGTGTATATCAGTATGCAGTGTCTCTACTTTAAAGAGTCCTCTCCTGCTGATGTTCAGGTGTATATCAGTATGTGTCTCTACTTTAAAGAGTCCTCTCCTACTGATGTTCAGGTGTATATCAGTATGCAGTGTCTCTACTTTAAAGAGTCCTCTCCTGCTGATGTTCAGGTGTATATCAGTATGTAGTGTCTCTACTTTAAAGAGTCCTCTCCTGCTGATGTTCAGGTGTATATCAGTATGTAGCGTCTCTACTTTAAAGAGTCCTCTCCTGCTAATGTTCAGGTGTATATCAGTATGTAGTGTCTCTACTTTAAAGAGTCCTCTCCTGCTGATGGTCAGGTGTATATCAGTATGTAGTAGTCTCTACTTTAAAGAGTCCTCTCCTGCTGATGTTCAGGTGTATATCAGTATGTAGTGTCTCTACTTTAAAGAGTCCTCTCCTGCTAATGTTCAGGTGTATATCAGTATGTAGTGTCTCTACTTTAAAGAGTTCTCTCCTGCTGATGTTCAGGTGTATATCAGTATGTAGTGTCTCTACTTTAAAGAGTTCTCTCCTGCTGATGTTCAGGTGTATATCAGTATGTAGTGTCTCTACTTTAAAGAGTCCTCTCCTGCTGATGTTCAGGTGTATATCAATATGTAGTGTCTCTACTTTAAAGAGTCCTCTCCTGCTGATGTTCAGGTGTATATCAATATGTAGTGTCTCTACTTTAAAGAGTCCTCTCCTGCTGATGTTCAGGTGTATATCAGTATGTAGTGTCTCTACTTTAAAGAGTCCTCTCCTGCTGATGTTCAGGTGTATATCAGTATGTAGTGTCTCTACTTTAAAGAGTCCTCTCCTGCTGATGTTCAGGTGTATATCAGTATGTAGTGTCTCTACTTTAAAGAGTCCTCTCCTGCTGATGTTCAGGTGTATATCAGTATGTGTCTCTACTTTAAAGAGTCCTCTCCTACTGATGTTCAGGTGTATATCAGTATGCAGTGTCTCTACTTTAAAGAGTCCTCTCCTGCTGATGTTCAGGTGTATATCAGTATGTAGTGTCTCTACTTTAAAGAGTCCTCTCCTGCTGATGTTCAGGTGTATATCAGTATGTAGCGTCTCTACTTTAAAGAGTCCTCTCCTGCTAATGTTCAGGTGTATATCAGTATGTAGTGTCTCTACTTTAAAGAGTCCTCTCCTGCTGATGGTCAGGTGTATATCAGTATGTAGTGTCTCTACTTTAAAGAGTCCTCTCCTGCTGATGTTCAGGTGTATATCAGTATGTAGTGTCTCTACTTTAAAGAGTCCTCTCCTGCTGATGTTCAGGTGTATATCAGTATGTAGTGTCTCTACTTTAAAGAGTCCTCTCCTGCTGATGTTCAGGTGTATATCAGTATGTAGTGTCTCTACTTTAAAGAGTTCTCTCCTGCTGATGTTCAGGTGTATATCAGTATGTGTCTCTACTTTAAAGAGTCCTCTCCTACTGATGTTCAGGTGTATATCAGTATGTGTCTCTACTTTAAAGAGTCATCTCCTACTGATGTTCAGGTGTATATCAGTATGCAGTGTCTCTACTTTAAAGAGTCCTCTCCTGCTGATGTTCAGGTGTATATCAGTATGTGTCTCTACTTTAAAGAGTCCTCTCCTACTGATGTTCAGGTGTATATCAGTATGCAGTGTCCTCTACTTTAAAGAGTCCTCTCCTGCTGATGTTCAGGTGTATATCAGTATGTAGTGTCTCTACTTTAAAGAGTCCTCTCCTGCTGATGTTCAGGTGTATATCAGTATGTAGCGTCTCTACTTTAAAGAGTCCTCTCCTGCTAATGTTCAGGTGTATATCAGTATGTAGTGTCTCTACTTTAAAGAGTCCTCTCCTGCTGATGGTCAGGTGTATATCAGTATGTAGTGTCTCTACTTTAAAGAGTCCTCTCCTGCTGATGTTCAGGTGTATATCAGTATGTAGTGTCTCTACTTTAAAGAGTCCTCTCCTGCTAATGTTCAGGTGTATATCAGTATGTAGTGTCTCTACTTTAAAGAGTCCTCTCCTACTGATGTTCAGGTGTATATCAGTATGCAGTGTCTCTACTTTAAAGAGTCCTCTCCTGCTGATGTTCAGGTGTATATCAGTATGTGTCTCTACTTTAAAGAGTCCTCTCCTACTGATGTTCAGGTGTATATCAGTATGCAGTGTCTCTACTTTAAAGAGTCCTCTCCTGCTGATGTTCAGGTGTATATCAGTATGTAGTGTCTCTACTTTAAAGAGTCCTCTCCTGCTGATGTTCAGGTGTATATCAGTATGTAGCGTCTCTACTTTAAAGAGTCCTCTCCTGCTAATGTTTCGGTGTATATCAGTATGTAGTGTCTCTACTTTAAAGAGTCCTCTCCTGCTGATGGTCAGGTGTATATCAGTATGTAGTGTCTCTACTTTAAAGAGTCCTCTCCTGCTGATGTTCAGGTGTATATCAGTATGTAGTGTCTCTACTTTAAAGAGTCCTCTCCTGCTAATGTTCAGGTGTATATCAGTATGTAGTGTCTCTACTTTAAAGAGTTCTCTCCTGCTGATGTTCAGGTGTATATCAGTATGTAGTGTCTCTACTTTAAAGAGTTCTCTCCTGCTGATGTTCAGGTGTATATCAGTATGTAGTGTCTCTACTTTAAAGAGTCCTCTCCTGCTGATGTTCAGGTGTATATCAATATGTAGTGTCTCTACTTTAAAGAGTCCTCTCCTGCTGATGTTCAGGTGTATATCAATATGTAGTGTCTCTACTTTAAAGAGTCCTCTCCTGCTGATGTTCAGGTGTATATCAGTATGTAGTGTCTCTACTTTAAAGAGTCCTCTCCTGCTGATGTTCAGGTGTATATCAGTATGTAGTGTCTCTACTTTAAAGAGTCCTCTCCTGCTGATGTTCAGGTGTATATCAGTATGTAGTGTCTCTACTTTAAAGAGTCCTCTCCTGCTGATGTTCAGGTGTATATCAGTATGTAGTGTCTCTACTTTAAAGAGTCCTCTCCTGCTGATGTTCAGGTGTATATCAGTATGTAGTGTCTCTACTTTAAAGAGTCCTCTCCTGCTGATGGTCAGGTGTATATCAGTATGCAGTGTCTCTACTTTAAAGAGTCCTCTCCTGCTGATGTTCAGGTGTATATCAGTATGTGTCTCTACTTTAAAGAGTCCTCTCCTACTGATGTTCAGGTGTATATCAGTATGCAGTGTCTCTACTTTAAAGAGTCCTCTCCTGCTGATGTTCAGGTGTATATCAGTATGTAGTGTCTCTACTTTAAAGAGTCCTCTCCTGCTGATGTTCAGGTGTATATCAGTATGTAGCGTCTCTACTTTAAAGAGTCCTCTCCTGCTAATGTTCAGGTGTATATCAGTATGTAGTGTCTCTACTTTAAAGAGTCCTCTCCTGCTGATGGTCAGGTGTATATCAGTATGTAGTGTCTCTACTTTAAAGAGTCCTCTCCTGCTGATGTTCAGGTGTATATCAGTATGTAGTGTCTCTACTTTAAAGAGTTCTCTCCTGCTGATGTTCAGGTATATATCAGTATGTGTCTCTACTTTAAAGAGTCCTCTCCTACTGATGTTCAGGTGTATATCAGTATGTGTCTCTACTTTAAAGAGTCCTCTCCTACTGATGTTCAGGTGTATATCAGTATGCAGTGTCTCTACTTTAAAGAGTCCTCTCCTGCTGATGTTCAGGTGTATATCAGTATGTGTCTCTACTTTAAAGAGTCCTCTCCTACTGATGTTCAGGTGTATATCAGTATGCAGTGTCTCTACTTTAAAGAGTCCTCTCCTGCTGATGTTCAGGTGTATATCAGTATGTAGTGTCTCTACTTTAAAGAGTTCTCTCCTGCTGATGTTCAGGTGTATATCAGTATGTAGTGTCTCTACTTTAAAGAGTCCTCTCCTGCTAATGTTCAGGTGTATATCAGTATGTAGTGTCTCTACTTTAAAGAGTCCTCTCCTGCTGATGTTCAGGTGTATATCAGTATGTAGTGTCTCTACTTTAAAGAGTTCTCTCCTGCTGATGTTCAGGTGTATATCAGTATGTAGTGTCTCTACTTTAAAGAGTTCTCTCCTGCTGATGTTCAGGTGTATATCAGTATGTAGTGTCTCTACTTTAAAGAGTCCTCTCCTGCTGATGTTCAGGTGTATATCAGTATGTAGTGTCTCTACTTTAAAGAGTCCTCTCCTGCTGATGTTCAGGTGTATATCAGTATGTAGTGTCTCTACTGGGACATGTCTCGATGCTTTAATGTTCAAAAAGCTCTTCATTTTTCTCATACTGTCTGTGCTGCAGCACCTCTTTTCACCCTCTGACTGAAACCAGAACCCAGTCTGCTCTGATTGGTTAGCTGGCTGGCTCTGTTGTGATTGGTCAACCGCTTAGAGATGTCCTGCCCCATAGTCTATCACGTACATTGTGTTGGAGCGCTAGCCAATAGAAGCGCAAGTTTTACATAGGGATGTCACTATGTTCAGGAAGTAAAAAGGAGTCCAATGGTGGCGTTTCAGGCAGGGGGGGGGGGGGGGGGGGGGGGGGAGAGAACAGGTATGTAAGCCTTTGCAGACCATTTAAATGCACTTCAATCTATAGAACACACTACAAGAGGGAAAAACACAAGAAGCATAATAGGGCCTCTTTAAGTTATTAAATTAGTTGAGTTTGCAGGAATATGAAGTATAGAAAACACGAGTGTCTCTAAATCCTGTGGTATAACCGACTAACTCTCCTTCTTGCGTCTCCATGGAAACGCACTTAAGTCACATTAGCCACTAGCTTCCGTTAGCCTGTTGTCACGGTTACCCAGCTCATTCTAAACACACAACACAATGTCAGCCGTATAAAAACATGGCCTCCGATTGGCCGCTGAAGCATGGCAGGTAAATTGGCTATACAATAACTTCTAACAAGTTTCCATGACAACAATACATTCCACATCCTCCACTCACACTTTCAGGACAACAACAACATGTGTTATTTACACATTTAGTAGTATATAGATTCCTCCTAGAGAGCTGTTTTGCCGTACTAATAAAGCGGTGGCGAACACAATAACAGAGGGGTGCAGGAATGAGTCCTAAAACCCAGAAATGAGTGGAGAAAAAGCCAAGACTCAGTCCTCAAACACTCCTCAAATACATTATAAATAAAGCCTTTAAACCATTCAGTAAACCTGATATACGTTATTTTACACGTTTAAAGCTTAATATGTGATACGACTCATAACTGACACACACTGAGGTTCAGTTCAACTGAGAACAGCGAGCCTGTGTGTGTGTGTGTGTGGTGTGTGTGTGTGTGTGTGTGTGTGTGTGTGTGTGTGAGAGAGAGTGTGTGAGAGAGTGTATATAGGTAAAGTAAACACTGACACACATCACTGCCTGTTGTTTTAGTAAAGGATATATGTGTGTGTGTGTGTGTGTGTGTGGTGTGTGTGTATGTGTGTGTGTGTGTGTGTGTGTGTGTGTGTGTGTGTGGGTGTGTGTGTGTGTGTGTGTGTGTGTGTGTGTGTGTGTGTGTGTGGTGTGTGTGTGTGTGTGTGTGGTGGTGTGTGTGTGTGTCTGTGTGTGTGTATGTGTGTGTGTGTTTGTGTGTGTGTGTGTGTGTGTGTGTTGTGTGTGGTGTGTGTGTGTGTGTGTGTGGTGTGTGTGTGTGTGTGTGTGGTGTGTGTGTGTGTGTGTGTGTGTGTGTGTGTGTGTGTGTGAGAGAGTGTATATAGGTAAAGTAAACACTGACACACATCACTGCCTGTTGTTTCAGTAAAGGATATATGTGTGTGTGTGTGTGTGTGTGTTCAAGGTTCTTTATTTTGTCATACGAACATAGCTACAGTGTAGTTATGCCGATGAAAATTTTAGGTGTGTTTGTGTGTGTGTTTGTGTGTGTGTTTGTGTGTGTAAGAGAGAGAGAGAGAGGGTAAAGTAAACACTGACACACATCACTGCCTGTTGTTTCAGTAAAGGATATATGTGTGTGTGTGTGTGTGTGTGTGTGTGTGTGTGTGTGTGTGTGTGTGTGTGTGTGTGTGTGTGTGTTTATTGACTCCACATCCTGACTCTCATCCACACACTGATCCATCTCATGCTGCTACTTCCTGTTTACATTTAAGCTACACACACACACTTCACACTTCACACACTGCTGGAGGGAATCCAATGAAATGAATTCATGTGTCACTGGATTGAAAGACTTATTACCTAAAATAAGTGAAATAGAGCAGGAGCCCCAACAGTTGATTTTATTGGGCTTTTTTTGTTGGTTTTATTTATTAGATGTATCTTATTCTTCATTTATTATTTTCTTCAATGTATCTGTTGTAATTCTTATTTATAATATTTAGATTATTCTTTATTTTCTCTATTTGAGACCAGGCGCATATATAATAATATTTTGTGTTGATAAAGCGTTTGAAGCTGGAGTCTCTCAGTTGTTGAAGGATAAAGACGAGAGGTATTTAGAGAGTTGTTTATTTACATATTGCATTTTATTGTATCATGCAAGAACACACAGACCCTCCTTACATGGTAATGTTTACACAGCGTTCATCTGTGTGTGTGTGTGTGTGTGTGTGTGTGTGTGTGTGTGTGTGTGTGTGTGTGTGTACGCTTCAGTGAGAAAGTTGATGGATAAGCGGATAGATCATGTGACTTCATTATGATGACTGTCCTCTAAATCCACACAACTGTAGGCCGTGAAGGAAGGAGAAAGCACAAGGCCCATTTTAATTCACTAATCATGTTATTAGAATTATTTCAGCTTAAATTGTTGAAAAAGCTCGACTCTTTATTGTAGTTTTTAAAAAGGACATATTATTCTCATTTTACGTTCATATTTGGATTTTGTGCTTTTACTGTGACATGTTTAAATGCTCTAATGTTCAATAAGTGCTATATTTTTCTCACTGCCAGATTCTCCTTCCATTGGAATGAAGATATAACGAAGTGAGTTTTTGTTTGTGTCTCTGAGCTGCAACCACAGCTTCTGTTCGAGCTGCCTGCAGACATTCTGGGAACAAAGTAAGAACACAAACTGTCCACTTCAAACTTTTATATATGAGCATTTTCCTTTTCATCCTACGTTGTTGTTTTTTTAAACGTGTTAAATTGTATGTGTTTTTCTTCAACAGATACCTGGACAAAGTCACCGTCCTGAACTGAATACCAAAGGACATTTCCCTCTGAAAGACATCCTGACTCCATCTGCTGGTGAATAAATGACATAGCAGCATTTCCTGATGTTGATCATTCACCCTGTGACGGAGGTGAGAGAAAACGAAAGTGGATTTAGACATTGTTGAACAGCGCTGAGACGCCATTACAGGGTGTGAGATTTCTGCTCGGAGACACGTTTGGAGTATATGTGGGGAGAAGTGGAGAGACTGTAAGTTGGTGAGTCCTGCTCTAGAAATAACTTTAATACCAAATGGCTGAGAAAACCGCTCTTGTTGAAAGTTTCCTGAGCTGCCATGTGTGTTCAGAGACTTTCAGAGATCCTGTGTCTCTGGGCTGTAACCACAGCTTCTGTTCGAGCTGCCTGCAGACATTCTGGGAACAAAGTAAGAACAAAAACTGTCCCATTTGTAAAAGAAAGTCCTACAAAGATCCTGTGGTGAACTTTGGACTGAAGGAACTGTCTGACTCCTTTGCTGAGAGACAGAAAGCTGGATCATCTGAGACAGAGAAAGGAGAGAAGAAGGTGGAGGTGGTGTGTAGTAAACATCCAGAAGAGCCTAGATTGTTCTGTATGGATGAAGAGAGAGCTGTGTGTCCTGTCTGTGAGTTTTCTCTCCACCAGGGTCACAAGGTGGTTCCTGTAGAACAAGCAGTCAGTGAGCTGAAGGACCTGCTGAAATCTGACTTAGAGTCTCTGCAGGACAAGAGGGACAAATACAAAGGAGTGGAGACAACATACAAGGAAGTGATTCAAGTGTCCGAGAAGCAGCTGCTGTCCACAGAGAGGCAGATCAGAGCAGAGTTCATCAAGCTCCATCAGTTCCTGAAAGAGGAAGAGGAGTCCAGACTGGCAGCTCTGAGGGAGGAAGAGGAGCAGAAAGGGAAAGACTATCAGCAGAGAGATGAAGAGCATTCAGGAGCACATCTCCTCTCTGTCACACAGTATCTCTGCTGTTGAAGAAGAGCTGCAGAAACTCAACGTGCCCTTCCTCAGCAGTTATAAAGCCACTCAGAGCAGAGCCAGAGTCCAGAGCTCACTGTCAGACCCACAGCTGCTCTCAGGAGCGCTGACAGATGTGGCCAAACACCTGGGCAACCTGTCCTTCAGAGTCTGGGAGAAGATGAAGGACCAGGTCCACTTCAGTCCTGTCCTTCTGGACCCAAACACTGCATACAGCTGGCTCTCTCTGTCTGATGATCTGATCAGTGTGAGACATGGAGACAAAGTTCAGCAGCTTCCTGATAATCCAGAGAGATGCACTCAGTATGCTACTGTTCTGGGCTCTGAGGGCTTCAGCTCAGGGAAACACAGCTGGGAGGTGGAGGTGGGAGATCATCCTCACTGGATTATAGGTTTGACTAAAGAGTCAGTTGACAGGAAGGGAGAGATACCAGGTGCCTCTCCAAAATATGGAATCTGGTGTTTAGCACATAGCAGTGGAAGATACACTAATGGTGATGGTGAGACTGTCAGAGTGGAGAAGAATCCCCAGAGGATCAGAGTCCAGCTGGACTATGACAGGGGGGAGGTGTGCTTCTACGACCCTGAACACATGACTCCCATCTGCACTCACAGAGACACTTTCACTGAGAAACTCTTCCCATGGTTCAGTATTGGAGAAGCTGGTGATGCTAAAACTGCTGATATCAAAATCTGTGAGTGAGATTCCTCTGTGATGCTCAGGAGTGTTGGTTCAGACTTTATTCTGACTTCACTCTCCGTCTACATCTCTTTGGAACATTCAAGAACATAATCAACAGATGATGAGATATTAATCTTTGCATGACATTTTTACGCATTATAATCAAAGAGTCAGTCAAAGACAAACAAACAACTTGATTGTTTATTGAGTTTATTTTGCATCAAACTTTATTACAGTGTGTTTATAGTTTTCATTTGACTCATTTAATGATCGATGAATGATTGATCTAGTTTCGAGTCAAACATCACGTTATAGCAGTATACGTTATCAGTTTAACTTTTTTATATCTTTGGGTCTTTTGATGAATTATTTTGAGATATGTTGTTTTACTGCAGGGAGCAAGTCATTTAAT
Organism: Gymnodraco acuticeps; assembly: GCF_902827175.1. Lineage (NCBI taxonomy): Eukaryota > Metazoa > Chordata > Actinopteri > Perciformes > Bathydraconidae > Gymnodraco > Gymnodraco acuticeps. Next base: position 202,426 of record NW_022990081.1, on the reverse strand, counting down.
ACATTTATTTGAATTCATTATTTCATTCTTACAATGTTCTTTCGTGACATTTTCAGTCCTCGATAGATGGACAATAACATTTATGGTAATTGAAAATATCAATTTCTAATCAACCTAGAGGGAATAACAGCTGTGTATAATTAAGTGTAGTATTTGTAAAGCTGCTTCAGATATCTTGTGATTAAATAACCAGCTGTTTAATTCAGAAATGTGTCTGAGGTTGATTTCTGTTTCTTTGGTACATCTGTCAAAAAGCCATGTGACAAATTACAGAGACTATAAATGATGAAAGACAATTGTTCAACAAACCTTTACAATAAAAAATAAATAATCTGAATATCGTAATGATCTAATCTCTTCTTATTTGTTGCATTGCATCTCTTCATACATCTGTTCTAACCTTTACATTCATAGACGCCAAACTCATGAAATCTGTTTGCTTGTGTGAAGTCATGTGACGGATGAACCTGCTGTAAACAAAGAAGCTCCCACCCTGATGAAGGACACTCAGCAGAAAACATGTGAGGGGTAAAGCATGGCATACTGGAGCTGTGCAACGTGTTTGGTTTGATGGAGTTGTTTTGATTCTCTCTTAGAAACTGTCAGGAGTCACATTCACATTATACAACTCCACTGCAGCATTATAACAAATACAAAGTAGCTTCAACACTAAAAATAGTAATGCATTACAATCATTTCCTGCAAAATACGTCTTTAACCCTCGTGTTGTGTTCGACAGCTGTTACCGTTCATGGTGGTCGGGGTCCATTTTGACCCATGATTTATTTCAGTCCAAAACACACACAAAAAATGACTATCATCCAATATTGCTTTAACTACATCATAACTAACTTATTATGCATTCATAACCGCACAATCCTGATGTAATTTAATGTTATGGCCCCAAAACACATTACACCACATATTGCACACGTGCATGTGTGTTCAGGTTCAAGTGTTAGTGTACATATTCTTTGAGAAAGGTGGAGTTCCCGTGGGGGGAGGGGGGCAGAGGGAGGGGAGACCAGGTGCATGTTGCGAACAATTATTGTTACAGTTGATGAAGGGGGGGAGGGGTGTCTGAAGTCAAAGATGAATCTTGATTGGGCCAAATTTGACCTCCAGTCACCCAAAACAATGCTGCTGGGTCTCCCCAGACCCCAACACCAAATTATACACTTTTTTTTTTAGAGACCTTCAGACTTGGCTAAAATTGTCAAAATCAGTTTTGTAGTGTTTATATATCTGCTGTGGAGCTCATGAAGCTTTGTTCCGGTAAAAAAAACTAGAGCGTAGTTATTATATAATTCTAGCTTGAAACGGGTCACGGGAGACCCGAACACAACATAAGGGTTAATCACTTTGATAATTTGTCTTAATTTACTTCAAACCCAAATGATCCAGTTGTTGATCAGCTGTGTTATTTAAGGTGTAATAAAACAGCCTCATTGAAGAGGACATACTGAGGGTTTATACACATAGATGACGGACTGTCTGAATGATTTGCTCTGTAGGAGAGTCTTCACTCAAGATGTACTACTTTCACTATAACATGTATTCATTGTGTAACCTCCAGTCTTCAAGGAGAACATGTACAAATGTGCAAAATGTGCTCCACATCATAATATGTGATTGCATGGTCACGTCTCACTTCCCGTAAACACCACAAGATGAAGACAAAGTCAAGATGTGTTTAACTGCTGGATCATTTTGAACACTGAACATGTCATTTCTTTCACTTATTCACATGAATATTATTGTTTCATGCACAGGTTGATCAATAGCTATCTTTATTTTAATACATATCCTTCATAGAAACACCATCCTGTTTGACAGACATACTGTATGTCCAGGGAACCTAAGAAATGAATCTCTGCTGTGGCTATCGTTGTGGCTTCATCAGGCACAAAGTGGTCAAATCCTCTCCAACACATTCTTCAGATTGCATTATATCTTAGACACGAGTCTTTCAGCTCTTCACAGTCCAACTGTTGTTTTGAGCTGCTATCATGAAACCTGGTTGTACAACTTATTAACAGAGCACTTTATAAATACTTTTTGCAACAATCTTTTCATGTTCTGTGATCTCATTCCTTCCTTTGTTAACCGGAGTTAGAGAACAACTCAGCTGCTACAAACCTACTTACAGGGCAACATAAGTATCTGTATGAGTGCAGTTTGTCTTTCCTCATGACAAACACTTTACACCACAAACATTTACTGTTAAAATACAAATCAGTGTCAGCTCCTGCACGTTCTCTTGAAGCACCGCCTCCATGAAGTAATCTCTGTTTAATGAGCCAATTAGGCTTTCCCCTCTCATCCTGAACAGGTCACCCTCCGGTCAAACGTCCGAGGAAGGCTGAAGATGGGAACTCCCTCTTGAAGTGTGCTGGTGACCTTCTGATGTGACCACTCAAGCTCTGCTATCTCCTCAGTGTAAAATAATTGTTGATCTAATTCCTTTATTCATCACTATAAACATAAAAGTATATTCAAACATTAGAGTCTATACATGTTCTGATCATAATCTCTTGATGTTAGGACACATGTAAGTACGCCTTGTTTACATATCTCTCCCTGTGTCAGATTTTTCTCTCCAAAACATAGTCACGTGACGTAGACGTGAAGAAGTGTGGGCCCACAGCTGAGAGGAGATACAGAAAGACTGGCCCAGTGTCCTCTGCCATGGCGGGGAGATAGAAAGTCTTCAGGTTCAAATCAGAGACAGTGATCATACGGCTGTCTTGCCTCTTTAGATTAAGAAGTGTATTGCTTGCCCTGTCTACATCTGTCTGCGTTTGACACTGTTGACCACAACATATTACTAGACCGACTAGAAAACTGGGTGGGACTTTCGGAAACAGTTCTAAATTGGTTTGAATCCTACTTAAAGGACAGAGAATACTTTGTTTCTATAGGTAAATACACATCTGAGTTGACAAATATGACATGTGGGGTTCCTCAAGGCTCCATCTTGGGGCCTCTTCTCTTTAACATCTACATGCTACCACTGGCTCAGATAATGAAAAACAACTAAATAAGTTACCATAGCTATGCAGATGACACGCAAATGTACGTAACAATTTCACCAGGAGACTATGCTCCAATTCAAACACTGAGTAAGTGCATTGAACAAATCAATGACTGGATGTGTCAGAACTTTCTCCAATTAAACAAAGATAAAACTGAGGTAATGGTTTTTGGAGCCAAGTCAGAACGTATAAAAGTTAGCGCTGAGCTTCAGTCTGCAATGTTCAAAACAACAGATAAAGCCAGAAATCTAGGTGAAGTCATGGACTCTGACCTGAGTTTCAACAGTCACATTAAAACAGTTACTAAATCAGCCTACTATCACCTAAAGAACATATCTAGGATTAAAAGACTAATGTCACAGCAGGATTTGGAAAAACTTGTCAATGCTTTTATCTTCAGTAGACTGGACTACTGCAATGGTGTCTTCACAGGTCTCACTAATAAATATATTAGAAAGCTGCAGCTGATTCAGAACGCCGCTACTCGAGTCCTCACTAACAGGGCTGGCCTGGCCCGTAGCACTGGCGTTATAGATGTTCGCCTAGGGCGCCAGATCTGTGGGGGCTCTGCGCTGGTAGAAAAACATTTTTGACCATTGGCGCTCATCCTAATTTTCGGCCTTGATGTAACAATATTCATAATTAAGTAAATGTAACACCCTTTTCATCCCGGTTACACTTTTCATTTGCCCTGTACGATGGGCGCTGTAAGTGATGAAAATGGGGGATGTTGGCTTATCTGGTGCCCCTAGCTCACAGCCAAAGTGCGAGTGAGCGTGGGAGAAAGGGAGGGTGCACCGGTACCAGCGCTGTTGTTATTAGAATCTGGTGCTAGCTGCTCTAACGGATATAAGAAGAAGATGTTTCTACAATAATGTGGAGGGAGAGTCCTCTCCAGTCAGACTGAGAGGCTGATAACTACAGCTCAGTGAGGTAAAGGACTCTCAGTGTTTAGATAGTTCACTTTAGTCTAAGTTGTCTCAGTGGGTCTCAAACGTTTTGATCACAATTTATGTAAAAAATATTTCCAAGGCACTCCTTTATAATTATTGGGATAAAAAGGTTTGAAATCATTTCAATGTATACTATAGGACAGTAAACCAAAAATATCGTTTTAAACTGGAGAGATAAAAAAATATACACGAATAAATAAATGTTAATAGGTCAAATAAGATATGAAAGAACAACAAAATAAAATAAGTTACATTTATTTGTTATTGGCTATGGTAGGTTATTGGTTATGTTCACCTACTTATTTGATTATTAAAATGTAAACCGATCTTTTTTATATGGGTGTTTAGAGTTGTACCCCCTAGATCAGTGTTTCTCAAACTTTTTCATTCCAAGGACCACTTAACCAATAAAAAAACACTCGCGGACCACCTAACTCCACAAATATCAAAAAACACATCGTTTTTCTAGAACAGATTACAAATCGCCTGAAAATGGTACAAACAAGTGGCAACATGTGTGATGAAGGTGTTGCGCTGGGCTATATCATGTAATCGAAAGTGAAACTTAACCTCGCTCCATTGCGGAGATATTCCCGCGAGAGTGCGGAAAACTTAAATGTATTTATTTATTTCAAATGTGAAATGTTACCAATATACTCGCGGACCACTAGGGGGCGCTCACGGACCACCAGTGGTCCGCGGACCACACTTTGAGAAGCACTGCCCTAGATCTAGTAGTAATCCTGCTCAAAGTGCACCAGATTGAAGCATTTTACTTTAAAATGTTCAAAAAATTCTTCCCGGGGGATTATACCCCCGGACCCCTCTAGGATGTGACGTCCACCCCCCATTCCATTGTGTGTTCCTTGGATACTCTATTGATCTTTATATGTTATATTGTACGATTCTCTGGCTTTGGCGCCAGCTCAAATTACATTTACATTTGGAAAGAGAGAGGCAGTGTTTCGGCATTGATGATGGAATATAACGTAAATGTTTATCCCCTCTTCTCCTTGTGAAAGATCCAACAATTGTCATGATTCTTGTGTTATGTCACGTTTTAGTTTTGTATGTCTTGTTATGGGTGTGTTTCTGTTCTCTCTGTCATGTTTTCCTCCTTGTGTATTGTCTGGTCCCTCTCCCTGGGTTTTTCCTCCCTGTCGTTAGTTTCCCTGGTGTGTCTAATTGTTTGATTGTGTTCACCTGTGGCCCTTGTGTTTCTCCTTCCCTGCCCGGCTGTTTCTCGTCTGGTGATTACCCCTCCCTGTATTTAGTCTGGTCTCTTCCTGTGTTCAGCGTTGGTGCTTCTTTTGTTTGTGACCTAGTTCACCGTAAAGTGTTTTGTTTGTTTCCATGTGATATGTTCGATAAGAGCCCTTGAAATTTGAAGTATTATCAGTATTATCTGCGTTTGGGGTCCTACCTGCTTCACTCCGCGTATCAGAAAGCACCAACCAAGAAATGGACCCAGCGGATTTTCAGGAGTTTGAGATGGATCTGTTCGATCTAGACTCTTCTCTACAATGTTATCATGCTGAGTGGAAAGGAACTTCTTCTAGAAAGGACAAAGAGGCTATTCTCGAGAAGGCACGAATGGAGGTGGCCGAAATGCCTTGGTTGAGGAGTTCGTTGCCGGAGTGGTTACAGCTTTTCACAAGTTGTCCTGAGGATTGGTCCGACGCTTCTAACCCTTTCCTCGGATCCGACTACGGTCCTGTTGGAGGTCCACGGAGTCTCCAAAGAGCCTCTAGGAGACGCAGGGCCAGGATTCCAGCCCGTGCTCCAACAGCCATGATTCCGGTGTGGGATTCCCGGCCTGCTAGCCCCAGGCATGCTAGCTCCCTGGCTCCCAATAGACCTATCGCTAAGCCACGCCCCCTTTGAAAACTCGGACAAACAAAGCCGACCGTGAATGACTGTTGACAATGGCCGCGGGGGGAGTTCAAGTTAAAATAACATTAAAATAGAAGCAATAGCTAATAAAAGCAACAGCAGATGAAAGTTAACAGTTAAAAGCAAGAGTAAAAAGGTAGCCATGTATTTCTTTATATAAAATATCTAATCTTGTTGCCTGTCGTGTGTAGTGGTGACTGTTGTGTAACCATTGAAATGATAATATGATGTTGAATGTTATCAGTGGTGGTCACTACATTAAATCTATAACTGTCCTTGTTGGTCATCATTTTCACTGTTATGCACCTGGCTGACTGTAACGTTACCTTTTTTTGGGTGAGGGTCTGTGTATTTTCGGAGCAGCACACACGAGAGCCCGGATGGGATCTGGATATTCCAGAGTTGGCTTCCCATCTCTGAAGTGCTTTGAGGTGAAAAGACAGTTCGCAAAAGTTAGCTAAAAACACCAGCTAACTAGCGAGGACGAAAAGTCAGACAGCAAACGTTGATGTTGATAACACTGTAGCTAGTTAGCTGGCTAACAAGTTGGCAGCTAACGTTAGCTAGCTGGGCTGGATATACGCTAGCTAGTTGGCAGTCAAAGTCAATCGTTAGCAAACTAATAGTTTGGTCTACGTTTCTAATACATGCCGTCAAATACTATGTCTTTATGAATTGACCTTACCTTTGAGCAAACATAAGTGTCCTTGGTAATTGTCTTCACATTCAGTTGTGTATGTGGTCGACGACACAGCATAATCCACCGCTTGCATTTGTCGAGTTTTCTTTTGGGCTTCGGAAAAGGTACGAAATATACTCCTCCATCCAGTCTTTCAGGGTACCTGGTGTCCAAATTACAGGTACCCCACGCACAGCCTTTCACCATCAGATATTCGCTAGATAATAAACATAGAAACTGAACTCTTCACAGTGGTTTCGATCACAGACGTCTGGTTTTGGTTTGATGCGCCCGGCTTTTCTGGTGATGTCCGAGTTTTCTGCCAAGAGGGATTTTCGCTGTGATATGATTGGACAAATTATATTTGGGGCGTGGTTTAGCGATAGGTCTATTCCCAACCTGGCACCATACGCCTTGGTGGGTTCCGCCTACACTCAACCCGTGCTTCTGCTCCAGTTCCTGCTCCTGTCCAGGAGTTGTATTCCGGAACTCGGCTGGCTTATGGAGGTCCACGGAGTATTCAGGCGGCTGCTAAGAGGAGTCGTCGCAAGGCCAGGCTAGCAGCCGGAGCAGCCACAATTCCGACTCCAGTACAAGCCCCAACAGCCATGGTTCCAGCTCCAGTGCCGGACCCAGCAGCCATGCCTCCATGCTCCAGTACCGGCCCACGCAGCTTTGCGTCCATACTGGATTACCTGGCGTACACAGCCAGGGTCCAGGCTTCCACACCGGACCTTACAGTCATGTTTCCGGCTCCAGAACCGGACCTTACAGCCATGTTTCCGGCTCCTGAACCGGACCTTACAGCCATGTTTCCGGCTCCAAAACCGGACCTTACAGCCATAATTCTGGCTTCAGTACCGGCCCCAGTAGCCATGGTCCCGACTCCCAGTTTCGGCTCCAGGACTGGCGTACCGGCCAACGCCAGCTCCCCGAGGCCTGTCGGTTGTACCGGCCGACTCCAGCACCTTGTCTCCTGCTGACTCCCCAGCCGACGCCAGCTCCCCGAGTCTTGTCGGCGTACCGGCCGACTCCGGCACCTCGTCTCCTGTTGACTCCCCAGCCGACGCCAGCTCCCCGAGTCTTGTCGGTGTACCGGCCGACTCCAGCACCTCGTCTCCTGCTGGCTCCCCAGCCTATGCCAGCTCCCCGAGTCTTGTCGGCGTACCGGCCGACTCCGGCACCTCGGCTCCTGCTGGCTCTCCAGCCGACGCCAACTCCATGTCTTGTCCCGTTGGAGGTCCCGCAGACTACTCTTCTGCCGGGGGTCCTGCCAACCCTATGTCCTGAGCCGTTGGAGGTCCCGCAGACTACTCTTCTGCTGGGGGTCCTGCCAACTCCATGTCTTGTGTCGTTGGAGGTCCCGCAGACTGCTCTTCTGCCGGTGGTCCAGCCAACCCCATGTCCTGTGTCGTTGGAGGTCCCGCAGACTACTCTTCTGCCGGGGGTCCTGCCAACCCTATGTCCCGTGTCGTTGGAGGTCCCGCAGACTACTCTTCTGCCGGGGGGGGGTCCTGGAATCCTGGAATCTTGCCGACACCTGTCCCATCGGCTCCGGATACTGTCCGGTCGACACCGGCTCCTGCCCGGCCTCCGGAGCTGTCCGGTCTTCGCCCTCGAGCCCGGTCCCCTGAGTTCGCCCGCTGTGGGCTTCGCCCCTCCTCGAACTCTGCCTTGCCCCCGGGCCGTCCGCCCGAGACCCCTTCCTCGAACTCGGCCTTGCCCCCAGGCCGTCCGCCCGAGACCCCTTCCTCGAACTCTGCCTTGCCCCCGGGCCGTCCGCCCGAGACCCCCTTCCTCGAAACTCTGCCTTGCCCCCGGGCCCGTCCGCCCGAGACCCCTTCCTCGAACTCTGCCTTGCCCCCGGCCGTCCGCCCGAGACCCCTTCCTCGAACTCTGCCTTGCCCCCGGGCCGTCCGCCCGAGACCCCTTCCTCGAACTCTGCCTTGCCCCCGGGCCGTCCGCCCGAGACCCCCTCTTCGAACTCTGCCTCGCCTTGGGCTGTCAGCCAAGAAGCCTAGTCTGGTCTCTTCCTGTGTTCAGTGTTGGTGCTTCTTTTGTTTGTGACCTAGTTCACCGTAGAGTGTTTTGTTTGTTTCCATGTGATATGTTCGATAAGAGCCCTTGAAATAAAGGTATTATCAGTATTATCTGCGTTTGGGTCCTACCTGCTTCACTCCGCGTATCAACAATCTTTCAGGGTCAGACATCATGTCGGTTACCTGCAAGTTTCTTTGATTCTTATTACAATGCTCATTAAGATATTCCTTTACATTGAGGAGAAGACACCACTATGGTCCCCAAGCTCTCAGTAATAACACAACTATTCTCCATAAAGTCCTCAAGATGTTGAAGGGTCAAACTGAAACTTGTAGACAATGTTGGTTATGGAGGGACGAGGGGACCTCAAAGAAAGGTCAGTTCTCATCAACCAAATATCTGCTGCCTGAAGGAACTCTTCACAGTGGACGCTAGAACCAAAGTGACGGGGGACGAATGGTGTAGTGAGGCTCTCTTATATTCATTAAAGTAGTAAAAAGTACAATTTCAGAATAATATATGTTATAGTTCAGGTCCAAACTAAAGACTTATTTAAGTCTTGATTATGTTTTATATCGCTTATCTGCGAAGTAACTTAAGGTGTTAAATAAATGTAGTGGAGTAAAAGTACAATATTTACCTCTGAATTGTGGTGAGGTAAAAGTACAAAGTAGCAGAAAATGGAGATACTCTCGTAAAGTACACAAACCTCAGAATTGTAGCTTAGTACAGTACTTGAGTAAATGTACTTAGTTACTTTACACCACTGATAATATCAATGCAAAAACAAAATGTCACCTTAACTCATGTCATTAGTCAGTGCATGGTCTGGTAAAGGAACTTATCAGATGGTGATGGGGGACCCAGCTGCAGCATCCTGGTTGTGAAATACTTCATGTTGTTTGCATCAGTTCCAGTAACACGGTGGAGGGAGATTGTAGTGATGGGACTCTGCGTTGATGTAGCAGCTGGTTTAGGTCCGGATCTCTGGGATGTTGTGACCTCTGGAGTGGAGCTGCTGGGTGAGGATCTTCATGTTGACCCAGTGGTTTGACCCAGGAGAGCGGAGCAGCCGGTGTCAGCGGTCTCACCTGGATCATCCTGAAGTGAAGCTGGAACCATAAAACAAGGAGGAGGTTCAGTGGAGACAGGTTTCATCAGGAGGGTTTCATGTTTCCTGTTGATGTTCTGCTGCTGATGCAAAAGAGTTCACTGTTAAAGTAGTTCAATGTGAGAGGAGGTTAAAGACGGTTGGACCTGTTGGTCTGTTTAAGCTGCTCTTCATGAATCATCCACCAGAGGGCAGAGTGTGAGAGTGACTGCTAGTTTCCTCTGTCACTTCAAATAACTGCATCAGGTCACATCAGGTGAGGTGAGTTGGTGTCAGGTTGAAAAGTGTCGCCATGTTTGTATAATGTTAAATACACGAGTTATTTAAACATCATGTCATCCAGGAATAAAGCAAGATTATACATCTATGATTTCAAGGATATGTTAGATCATGATGAATGGATACCTTTATAATATATGGACACATCTGTTTTATTTCTTGATATCTTTAATAATAACTTGTGTTTATTAATAATGTGTTTCTTTAACAATATCAGTAGATTTTATTTGAAAGGAACATGAAGACGTGAGGCAGGATAAAAGTTGAAGGAAACTCATGTGACAGCGGTTGAAAGAAAATGATGATGAAAAACAGCCTGTTGATATGTTCCACCCTACTTCGACTCAAATACAACAACCATTTCCTTCTTGAATGCATTTGATGAGCTTTTAGATTTTGACGATATAAAACACCAAGAAAGATGAGCTTTAAAAGAAAAAGAATGTATTTAACCTCTTGTGTTTGTCTTCAACAGATACCTGGACAAAGTCATCGTCCTGAACTGAAACCAAAGAGCATTTCCCTCTGAAAGACATCCTGACTCCATCTGCTGGTGAATACATGACATTACTGCATTCCTGCTGTTGATCATTCATCCTGTGACGGAGGTGAGAGAAAACCAGAGACTGTATAAAGGAGGACACCAAAGAAGATTTAGAGATTGTTGAAGACGCCATCAGAGGAGGTGAGATCTCTGCTGGGAAACACACACTTGGAGAGAATAAAGAAGAGAAGTGGAGAGACTGTGAGTTGCTGAGTGCTGAAATATCTTTATGTTTCTTTTAACTACATCAACAGATTTGAATTGAAATAAACAATTTGATTTCCGGCAGGATGGAGGTTAATTAATTAAACTAAGATAATGAGACATCTGTATTTTCTTTAAAGAATTTGAGGCTAAATACATTTAACTTTCATTTCCTCAAAATCCTGTTTTTTAAAAACCTTTTACTCTCCTATTTATACATTCTAAATATATGTAAGACATTAACTGAACATGCGTTGTTTCAAAAACAACTAGATCATTATTTATTTTGCAGGGGTTTGTCTCTAAAAAGGAAATCCAAAAAGTGTTGAAATGAACTCACCCTTGATACCAAGGAGAGGGTGAAGATATAATCACATGAATAAATGAGAGTGAAAACGTGTCAGGAAGAAAAACACATACACTCGAGTTGATAGACTTTAGACTATATCAGGATTATGATTTCTACATTAACTGAGATAAATGTTCAACATACAATGAAGTTTGCTCTCATGCTTTGAAGAAATATTCACAAAATGAATTGAACATATTTGAGCCACTTTGACTTTTATTGACCGATAAAACACGATAAACAAATGAAAACTGAACAACAGCTCTGGTTCCTAACAATTCACATGGAGAGAGTTTATCTTTAGTTTCCACCCGTCTCATTGAAGGTCCCGCCCTCCCCGGCCTTTGCAGTCTCACTTGGTGTTCAGCTCCTCCCATTGGTTATCTCAGTCTCCACCTGTCTCATTGAAGGTCCCGCCCTCCCCGGCCTTTGCAGTCTCACTTGGTGTTCAGCTCCTCCCATTGGTTATCTCAGTCTCCACCTGTCTCCTTTAAGGTCCCGCCCTCCCTAGCGGATAGATCATGTGACTTCATTATGATGAATGTCCTCTAAATCCACACAACTGCAGGCCGTGAAGGAAGGAGAAAGCACAAGGCCCATTTTTATTTAGTAATCATATTATTAGAATTATTTCAGTTTAAATTGTTGAAAAAGCTCGACTCTTTATTGTAGTTTTAAAAAGGACATATTATTCTCATTTCACGTATTTGGATGTTGTGCTTTTACTGTGACATGTTTAAATGCTCTAATGTTCAATAAGTGCTATATTTGTCTCTCACTGCCATCGATTCTCCTTCCATTGGAATGAAGATATAACAATGAGAGTTTTTTAATTTCTAATCTTTTATCAGTTGTAAGAGTTTGGTGGAGCTGATAATTTATTCCGGCAAATTACTCAGACCTACTAATTAACCTAACAGAAGTTATTGAGTGTATGTAAGTTTACTGCTTGGCTCAGATCCACCAACAAGCTCTCACCTCTATTAACTCCTGAAGAACCAGGTTCAATTAACTGCTGTGTCAATTCAGACAACTCTCTTAAATCTGTTGAAGCGATCCCGAAGGATTTTGATATCAGTAAAGGAGATGTGGCCCTACCTAAGTGTGAGTGTGGCAGTGTGCAATCTTACCTTTGAAGCAGGAGAGGAGGGCGCAGATGTCTTTTAAGTTGTCCCAGTCCAAAATGTGGGATCAGTTTATTTGAAGAAAAATAGGTCCAAACTAATACAGGGGTTTTTACCTTCTCTCTCTTTACAACATTATAATCATACTAAACCTATCATGCTGTGATCATGTTCAAATATGAAACTTAATTCACAGTTTTACATTCATTACATTAAATTGTAATTTCAACTGCCCAATTCAGTTGTGATTTTTAAATCTCCTGATAGAATTTAGAGGCATTTCCTCATAAAAGACCGGTGATAATAAAAAGTACATTCAAACTTTCATTCACCAAATTAATTCACATCAATTCCAAACCTATGTTTTCCGTCACAGGTGCCGGGAATAACATTCACAAACACATATGATCACACATATGATGTTTGTCAATTTAAAAGATAATTTTGCAAGTTAAAAAATAAAAATGTGTCGTAAAACTGTGAAGAAACACTTTGTGTGAAACCGCTCAATGAACTACATCTCCCTTCTCGCACCACACACCAAGACGGCCGTCACGTTGAAACATTTCACTCCTTTCTCTCAGAATGAGGCGGAAAGTATTAAAAGAGGTGACAATCACTCCAAGTCTGGGCACGTTGAGAGCAACACACTCTCACTCCCTAAGCGTCCAATAACGACGTTTGGTCAGTGTCCGTGGCGTCCAGTTGTGACGCTCCTAGGCTCCTTCAGCTTCATAAAGTGACGCAAATAGCTTTCAACTGATTGCAATGTATTCCCATCTGCGGCGGGATTTGACGCTCATGGAAGCACGGCATTCGTTTGTGTCGGCTGCCCTTAAAGGCAATGTGAGCGTCCATTCCCATTGGATAACGGAGAATTGTACACCCGGAAGTAAGTATTCCCCTTACTGTCGATTGATTTTACAGTGATATCTGCACTACTCATCGACTAAAAAACACCAGATTATCCTTGTTAATTACACAACATTGATTGGTTTAAATTGTGTGCAATGCTTTTGTATTTTTCCCCTTCGATTCGGAGAAACAAATATTTTTTCGGAGTAAAGGATGGCAGAAGACACTACACTACCCAGAATCCCCAGCTATCGTTTGGACTACACCATGTGCTCTGTTTGACAAACCCGTTTTTTTCACCATTCATTCCAATGGCTGGCGTCTATGTCACGTGATCTTCAAATTTCTCCCTGCAGAAAAATAAAACATGGCCGAACTTCGTTTTATTCTCGGTGGAAAATGCCTATTTTAAAGTTAGTTTGGCCATTAAAATGCGTTTTGATATAATTTGATGCGAGAAATATGAGTTGTTATTTCAGATTATGTGTGCAGTGGATGTACATGATCTTTAGTTTGCTAATTATTACGAAGATTACTTCAGGAAATCGCGACGTTTTCATTGTTACCAAGGTGGTTGCTAGGGACGCTGCTATCGATATTATTTCTGTTATGTTGTGTAACTGTTTAATGGTGTTATCTTTATTGCTACCCCCTTCCCCGTCAATGTGTAGTGTTGGTCCACAGCGAAAACACGTTATTTCCCCCTGTGCAATTCCAGTCTCACATCTCACAGCACATCGTCATTAACAAATTCCGGAAACAGACCGAAAACATTTAAAAAAAATACAATAATACTTTATTCCGAGTGTGCTTGATTTTCTCTTTGAAAGTCATCACATAACGGCATGGTAATACACGGTTCGGCTGCATTAAATATTACATATCTGCCGTAGTTCTGTATTTATAGAGCCCTGATGAGAAGACTTCTAGACAAACATGAGGAACTGAAAACGTGACGTGGATCATAAATATATCAGCCATTAAACAACATCTTACATTTCTTTTCACACAATACGTCTCCTTGCAGTATCAACACTAATTCGGCTGACTTTTATATTTGATCCAATTGGTAGATAGGCTGTATTTACACCATAAAGGTGCACAGCTGATATAAAGGGACACCTAGTGGTTAAAGCATGTTATTGAATTTCATTATTTTTATTATTAGATATTAATAGGATCCCTATAAAGTATATTAATTACTCGTTATTCTCTACTAATAGTTCACTAAAGACTGTATATAATTACTATTTTGCACATCCCTTTCAATATTTCAAGATTTTCTAAGGTTTATTGACATATCATATAGGCCTACACAACTATGGTGTAGTTCTGCATTGAATGAAAAACTTGGGTCGCAGGTTCCTCAATAGTGCATTACAAGACATCTATCAATATCTGTGCATACCTCCAGCAATGTTAACTATGTTGAAGCACTTATTTTAACTGATATTATACATAATGTATTATACTCTTATAAGATGTATGTAGATATTTCATCTCCGACCTTGTCAGGTATTGAACAATCAATACATAAAGAACACAGAATTGTTAAATATAAAACACAGAATTTGTGTGATTATACTAAATGATTTACAAATAAACACCACTGCATATTTAACTGTTACACCTGCTGATGTAACGCAAATGTTTCCAACCTGGGATCAATAAATGATATCTTATCTTAAGCTGATCGATGGCTACTGCCATATTTGCAAAATTTGCCTCTGAACCTTGACAAGTGCATGTTTCAGGCTTATCAATTAATGTAATGTAATGTTATCAATTAACAACAGGAGGGGTCACAAACATAAGACCAGCTGTTAAATAAAGCTCTTCTGACCTTAGCTGGCATGTGTGTATATGTATATTAATGCTGCCCATTATGGGCACAAGCCATTTTCACCCATTTATTAATTATATGTTTTAAATGTGAGTGTTTCCTACCCCCTAAACCTCCAGGGATGTACACAGTTTAATACTGGCAACTTCTTATTATGGGAAATACGAAAACGTCTTTTAAAACTACAACTCCCAGTAGAGACGTGCCATAGATAGAACATGTTGCGAAACAGAATAGCCAGCATGTGTAGTTCTGGGGACGGGGTGGGGGAGGGGGGGACGCGGTGGACCCGTTCAAATCCAGTTTTGGACAGTCTGCAGTGGTTCCCATTTCAAGTGCTGTTCGAGGCTCGGCGTAACCCTCGGAGCACACTCACCAATCACAGAGCTTGAGGACTATCACGGGGTTTGTGAAACAGAGCACATGGTGTAGTCCAAACGATAGCTGGGGATTCTGGGTAGTGTAGTGTCTTCTGCCATCCTTTACTCCGAAAAAATATTTGTTTCTCCGAATCGAAGGGGAAAAATACAAAAGCATTGCACACAATTTAAACCAATCAATGTTGTGTAATTAACAAGGATAATCTGGTGTTTTTTAGTCGATGAGTAGTGCAGATATCACTGTAAAATCAATCGACAGTAAGGGGAATACTTACTTCCGGGTGTACAATTCTCCGTTATCCAATGGGAATGGACGCTCACATTGCCTTTAAGGGCAGCCGACACAAACGAATGCCGTGCTTCCATGAGCGTCAAATCCCGCCGCAGATGGGAATCCATTGCAATCAGTTGAAAGCTATTTGCGTCACTTTATGACGCTGAAGGAGCCTAGGAGCGTCACATCTGGACGCCACGGACACTGACCAAACGTCGTTATTGGACGCTTAGGGAGTGAGAGTGTGTTGTTGAGAGCTGTACATACACACAAGGGGAGTTAGTCGGTTCCTAAGAGCCAGCATGCGGGACCGGGACTCTGGGATTTGTAGTCTTTCTAGTTGCGTATTTTTCATAGTCTTATATTTCAACAGTTTTACGACAAACTGAGACTTTTTTGACACGGAAATTATTTTTTAAGATTGACAAACATCATCTGTGTAATTCGTGGCACAATTCAAACGGGATCGAAAGATAATCTTTCTCTCTACATTGACTTCAATACATACTTTTTCTGAAATAAGGTCCCATGGGGCGGAAGCAGATGGGCGGGACTTCGCCTCTCTATATGAATATGTGATGCCTGGTGCCACGCCATGTACTGTTCCTTACTTGGTATTCTTAAATGTTAAAAACGTATCAAATCCTACAATGTAGTTGAAAAGTTGTGCATGCATAAGTGAGTTTTGTAAGTGAATAATCTTTGGGGGAAGGAAGGAACATGAAGACGTGAGGCAGGATGAAAGTTGAAGGAAACTCACGTGACAGCGGTTGAAAGAAAATGATGTCAAACTGGTTTGACTGAACAGCCTGTTGATATGTTCCACCCTACTTCGACTCAAATACAACAACCATTTCCTTCTTGAATGCATTTGATGAGCTTTTAGATTTTGACGATATAAAACACCAAGAAAGATGAGCTTTAAAATAAAAAGAATGTATTTAACCTCTTGTGTTTGTCTTCAACAGATACCTGGACAAAGTCATCGTCCTGAACTGAAACCAAAGAGCATTTCCCTCTGAAAGACATCCTGACTCCATCTGCTGGTGAATACATGACATTACTGCATTCCTGCTGTTGATCATTCATCCTGTGACGGAGGTGAGAGAAAACCAGAGACTGTGTAAAGGAGGACACCAAAGAAGATTTAGAGATTGTTGAAGACGCCATCAGAGGAGGTGAGATCTCTGCTGGGAAACACACACTTGGAGAGAATAAAGAAGAGAAGTGGAGAGACTGTGAGTTGGTGAGTCCTGCTCTAGAAATAACTTTAATACCAAATGGCTGAGAAAATCGCTCTTGTTGAAAGTTTCCTGAGCTGCCATGTTTGTTCAGAGACTTTCAGAGATCCTGTGTCTCTGGGCTGTAACCACAGCTTCTGTTCGAGCTGCCTGCAGACATTCTGGGGACAAAGTAAGAACACAAACTGTCCCATTTGTAAAATAAAGTCCTACAAAGATCTTGTGGTGAACTTTGGACTGAAGGAACTGTCTGACTCCTTTGCTGAGAGACAGAAAGCTGGATCATCTGAGACAGAGAAAGGAGAGAAGAAGGTGCAGGTGGTGTGTAGTAAACATCCAGAAGAGCCTAGATTGTTCTGTATGGATGAAGAGAGAGCTGTGTGTCCTGTCTGTGAGTTTTCTCTCCACCAGGGTCACAAGGTGGTTCCTGTAGAACAAGCAGTCAGTGAGCTGAAGGACCTGCTGACATCTGACTTAGAGTCTCTGCAGGACAAGAGGGACAAATACAAAGGAGTGGAGACAACATACAAGGAAGTGATTCAAGTGTCCGAGAAGCAGCTGCTGTCCACAGAGAGGCTGATCAGAGCAGAGTTCATCAAGCTCCATCAGTTCCTGAAAGAGGAAGAGGAGTCCAGACTGGCAGCTCTGAGGGAGGAAGAGGAGCAGAAAGGGAAGACTATCAGCAGAGAGATGAAGAGCATTCAGGAGCACATCTCCTCTCTGTCACACAGTATCTCTGCTGTTGAAGAAGAGCTGCAGAAACTCAACGTGCCCTTCCTCAGCAGTTATAAAGCCACTCAGAGCAGAGCCAGAGTCCAGAGCTCACTGTCAGACCCACAGCTGCTCTCAGGAGCGCTGACAGATGTGGCCAAACACCTGGGCAACCTGTCCTTCAGAGTCTGGGAGAAGATGAAGGACCAGGTCCACTTCAGTCCTGTCCTTCTGGACCCAAACACTGCTCACAGATGGCTCTCTCTGTCTGATGATCTGACCAGTGTGAGACATGGAGACAAAGTTCAGCAGCTTCCTGATAATCCAGAGAGATACACTGAGTATGCTACTGTTCTGGGCTCTGAGGGCTTCAGCTCAGGGAAACACAGCTGGGAGGTGGAGGTGGGAGATCATCCTGACTGGAATATAGGTTTGACTAAAGAGTCAGCTGACAGGAAGGGAGAGATACCAGATGCCTCTCCAAAATATGGAATCTGGTGTTTATGGCATGGCGATGGAGGATACTCTAATGGTGCTAGTGAGACTGTCAGAGTGGAGAAGAATCCCCAGAGGATCAGAGTCCAGCTGGACTATGACAGGGGGGAGGTGTGCTTCTACGACCCTGAACACATGACTCCCATCTGCACTCTCAGAGACACTTTCACTGAGAAACTCTTCCCATGGTTCAGTATTGGAGAAGCTGGTGATGCTAAAACTGCTGATATCAAAATCTGTCGACGTGAGATTCCTCTGTGATGCTCAGGAGTGTTGGTTCAGACTTTATTCTGACTTCACTCTCCGTCTACATCTCTTTGGAACATTCAAGAAAATAATCAACAGATGATGAGATATTAATCTTTGCATGACATTTTTACGCATTATAATCAAAGAGTCAGTCAAAGACAAACAAACAACTTGATTGTTTATTGAGTTTATTTTGCATCAAACTTTATTACAGTGTGTTTATAGTTTTCATTTGACTCATTTAATGATCGATGAGAGTTCACATTTTTAATCCAAGAATCTTTAAATGGATGAATTTATTTTCTGTTTTTCTTTGTAATGGATGAAATGAGAATGTTTGATTAAGTTTTGTGTGAATTCTTGAAGAAATGTAAGAAGTCTGTATATCGTGCTGAAACTTCATGACATCAACCAAACTAAGAATCAAAGCTGTCAGTTCTCCTTTGATCTAGTTTCGAGTCAAACATCACGTTATAGCAGTATACGTTATCAGTTTAACTTCTAACTTCTCTTTCACTCGACCTCTCCTACTCCCAACTCTATGTCAGTAGAAGAGCTGGTCTGTTGCCTGTGTTATTAAAGTGACCGTTTACCGAACCCTTTGTGTACATTGCTAAGCTAATTTGACCTGTCTCGAGGACACGCTTTGTTTAGGAGTGAGAAACCCTCTTTTTGTTTGAACCTGTTCTTTTTGTTTACTGATAAGAGTAGGTGAGACGCCTGTACTTTATTCCTTTTGGTTAGGCAAGTTTTAGAAAAATGTTATTGCTGCGCCTAGGTTCCCCTAGACCTGGGCCTAACATACATTTCTAATTCACCTAAAGGTAATTATAGCTGTACAAGTAAGTGTAGTATTTGTAGATATCTTGTGTTTAAATAAGCAGCAGTTTAATTCAGAAATGTGTCGATGAGGTTGTTTCTTCACGTACATCTGTCAAATAGCCATGTGACAAATTACAGAGAATATAAATGATGACAATTGTACAAAAATAAATAATCGTAATGATCTAATCTCTTCTTATTTGTTGCATTGCATCTCTTCAAACATCTGTTTTAACCTTTACATTCATAGATGCCAAACTCATGAAATCTGTTTGCTTGTGTGAAGTCATGTGACGGATGAACCTGCTGTAAACAAAGAAGCTCCCACCCTGATGAAGGACACTCAGCAGAAAACATGTGAGGGGTAAAGCATGGCATACTGGAGCTGTGCAACGTGTCTGATTTGATGGAGTTGTTTTGATTCTTGTTAGGGATTTGTAGGGATAACTGGTCCGCTTTTCAAATCTCCGCGCGTTCCTATGAAGCTGGTTATAATACAGGAAGGAATCCATATCTACAAAGTAACCGTTAACAATAATCTACTTTAATGGCAATATGACAATGCAATACAATCATTACAATACAACATGATATATTACAGTTATATTGCAATGCTTAAGGAGTAATGCCGGCTTACTCCTGCACTCGTTCGCATACTGCAGAGCTACTTTCACCCGAGGGCAGCATGTGAAGAAGAGGCCGAACGCCAGGGATCCACCGGATATATACCAGAGTAAGAAGGAGGGGTTTGGTGTTAGGTCAGCTGGTCATCTTTTCAGGTCATCTCATTGGGAGACACAACGCAGCAGGAAACGCAGCAGGAAACCAAACAGGCTCACTTTCCAACAAAAGGTCTCAAGGCCTGCATACCTACACCTCCCCCACAGAGCTATAAAACCCTGTTTACTCCAACCAGCCCAGAATGTTTATAGCCATTTGTAGTCCTTACATTTATGAAAGGATAAAACAGAGAAATCAATATAAAACACAAACACAGGTATTGTTTGAACAGTATTCACTTAACTGCTACTGTTGATAACCACCAGAGAAACCCAAGGGACCTCTCTTAACATAGCTCGTTCTAAGTTGAATGCAAATCAGGACATGCTCTCACCTTCCCCCATCTTCCTTTGTCCTCAAAAACACATGTCAACAGGCCCCATATCCAGCTCACAGTTTTATCCAAATTATTCCCATTTTAAGCTTATCCATAGTTTGCTAACATGAAATACAAATATAACTCTACATTCTCTCTTAGAAACTGTCAGGAGTCACATTCACATTATACAACTCCACTGCAGCATTATAACAAATACAAAGTAGCTTCAAAAGGAAAAAGAGTGATGCATTATTTATTCACTTTGATACTGTGTCTTCATTTGCTTCAAACCCAAATGATCCGGTTGTAGAAAAATAAGTAAGTAGAAGTACCAGAGTGTAGGAATACTCTGTTACAGTAAAAGTCCTGCATTACAAATGTTCCTCAAGTAAAAGTAGAAAAGTATTAGCATCAAAATATACTTAAAGTGACAAAAGCAAAAGTACTTATGATGCAGATTGGCCTATTTCGGGAGTCATATAACATATTTCGAATATAATTTTTGATTCAAAAATATGTTTATCCTTGCATGAAGTCATTTCTATTTACTTTAGTGTAGTTTGTGAATTTAGCTTAGTACAGTACTTGAGTAAATGTACTTAGTTACTTTACACCACTGGTAATATAAATGTAAAATCAAAATGTCACCTTAACTCATGTCATTAGTCAGTGCATGGTCTGGTAAAGGAACATATACGATGGTGATGGGGAACTGCGAATTCCAACTCCTCTCCATATTTGAAATCCTGGTTGTGAAATACTTCATGTTGTTTGCATCAGTTCCAGTAACACGGTGGAGGGGATTGTAGTGATGGGACTCTGCGTTGATGTAGCAGCTGGTTTAGGTCCGGATCTCTGGGATGTTGTGAGCTGCTGGGTGAGGATCTTCATGTTGACCCAATGGTTTGACCCAGGAGAGCGGAGCAGCCGGTGTCAGCGGTCTCACCTGGATCATCCTGAAGTGAAGCTGGAACCATAAAACAAGGAGGAGGTTCAGTGGAGACAGGTTTCATCAGGAGGGTTTCATGTTTCCTGTTGATGTTCTGCTGCTGATGCAAAAGAGTTCACTGTATATGTGACGTTCGCGAACGATCCGATTCTTTTGAACGGCTCTTTGGTACGAACGAAGGGAACCGAGTCGTTCTTGGTGAGAGCCGTTCTTTTTATCGTTGGTTCACTGCCTGCCATAAATCCACTCACCTTTAAAGCAGGGGCGGTTATAGGGGGGCAGGGTGGGCCAGTGCCCCCCTAACACTGCCTTTGGACCCCCCTGTGGCCCCCCTGAAAAAGAAAAAGAAAAAAAAGTTTATGATTAAACGATTTCTTGGCTGACGGAATAGGTGGAACTAACGATATTTGTAATTCTAGTCGGACCCATTAGAGAGAGCACACCTTTATCTATTTCATATAGTTGTACAAAATAAAGTAAGAAATCATTCCAATGTGTACTATAAGACAGAAAGTTAAAAAAAATTAAAACAGTTTAAAAGGGGAGTGATTGGTAAAATATATATAAATAAAAAGAAAGAATGCTAACTAGGTAACATCAGATAAGAATAAACAAGTTTAAATGATTTTTTATTGGTTGTAATCATATTCTAAAGATGTTTGGATTATTGAAAAGTATACAGCTCCCTTTCATCTGAGTGTTGAGAGCTGTATCCATAAATTCATTTTGTGCTCAAAGTGCACCAGATTGATGTATTTAACTTCAACATTTAAAAGCAAATCTTCCTGGGGGTGCATGCCCCCGGACCCCCCGAGGAGGTGAGGTCCACCTCCCAAATAAAGCAGGTTAAAATAATTAAATTGCATACATTTTCTTGACACTGAAAACGGGTCCCACAGACCCAAACAGCACACAACGTTTAAAGGTAAGCATATAATAATGTTAAAATGTGCTAAATATATACACTGCAAAAAACAACAAAAGAGGAGTAAAGTAGCACACGACTTGTTTTATATTTTGAGAAAGTAGCTCTCATCCTGAAAAAGGTTGGAGATCCCTGCATTAGAGCGTAAAAAACTGTAACTATAAATATCTGAATAAATATGTGTATGAAACAAATACCAATAACTGTATTGCTTTGTCTTCTTATGCGCAATTACTTCATACTGTCTTTTCCGACCTGCATTTATTGGGCCCCCCCTCAGAAAATAACTGGCCCCAGCCTGGCCCCCCCAGCCAAATTGGTCTAGAACCGCCACTGCTTTAACCTCTTAAGCCCGAAGGTCCCCCCAGTGGACCCCTCCCACAGTTTTTTTTCGAGACTGTGTCTCACGGCTTCTTAACATTTATGAAACTATTAATGTTTCATACCCTTTTAAAGGTAAGAAACTCCGCTAACTGAAAATAAGAACAATTTTTAGCTAAAAAAAACACAAGAGTAATACCAAGCCTTTGAATTAGCATTGAGCGAAAAAATGCTAACGCTTTTTTTACACAGAACTCACGGTAGAAATGCCCTTATTACTATCTTAACTGCACAAACAAGATATACGATTTAAAGCTGAGACTCCACAGATTCCACACATGTAATGTCATCACTGTACGACCTCGAATTCCTGTAGCTATCAGCCAGAAAAGAGAAAGTAAACAACATCCGGTTTCAAAAATATTACAATAATTACGTCTTACCTTTTTTTGATTTGTGATCAAAAGTTGTGTTCAACGGAATAAAAACGCCGCTCAAGGTTAATCCAATGTCTTTGTGTCACGTAGACATTTTTACTGATAATCCATCATCATATTTATGGCAATATACTCGGTATAAAGTTTTGCCGTCCAGGCTTGCACTTTCAGATATGCTTCGTTTGCTTCTCTATTACGTCCGCTATGGTAATGTTTACGTAGATTTGGGAACTGCCCATCGATTCTATTGGATGTAATGGTTAAGAAAAAGGTGTAAATCACATGAATCGACCAATGGGTTCCAGAGATATGGTCCTGCGTAAAGTATAAAGAATGGCAGCCAGCGTAACAACATTACGCAGCCGACTTCATTTATTGTTTACAACGTAACGAAGCAGGAATTGCAGCAGGACCCAGAGCGCACGGAGCACAGAGTGGACAGCAGATAACGGAATTGCAGTTGTATTGCTTATAGATTATCAGAACATTTCAAAGGGGTCACATTGGATATTAACCTATGGATTAACTACATCATCGTTTTTATCGTTTTAATGCAATTGAAGACCAGTTTAGACCAGACAAAGAGGAAGGTAAGTCATTGTTAGCCTAGCGCATGTTAGTACAGTCTAGCGCCACTTGTTTTGATGTACGTTTTTGTTGATAACCTCGCGAGTTTGTATCTTTCAGTGTTGAGGTGGGCACCGTTAGATTCTGTGTCTTTACGATCATAAACAATGTGTTGGATGTGCAGCTAGTATAAGTAATAAGGGAGCTAGGAGTGATTTTAGGTGCAGTAATAGGTTAGCATTTTTCGCTCGGGGCTAATTCAGAGGCTCACTGTTAGCATTGTGTGTTTTTTTTGAAAAAATAAATGAAAAAGATCAGTTAAATTAGTTTTTTCCCGTTATATGGATATACAATATTCATAATTTATTCAATATTAAGGTTCCTTAGACGTTGTTTCCTGCAAATGACGCGATTTCGGGTCCGTGGGGCCTAAGAGGATAACAGAGTATGTTTTATTTTATTTTAATTTTTTTCACAACAGTTGTATTTGGATGGAATGAATACCTATAGTGATAATTCAAAGTAATACAATGATTGTTACAGTGAAAAAGTTCAAATGGAACTGATGGTTCCCAAATTACCCAGAGGTGAGTCCGCCTGGACTTTATTTTTCAAAACCTCTATAAAAAGGTCAAATTTCACTTGTTTTGCATCAATCTTGATACAGGGTACTTATTATATGTTATAGTTTGGATTCCTAAAGCTTTTAGTCTACTAACCCATCATTCAAGGGTTGTTTTCACTATAAGTAATGGTTTTTATTTTAGGCGGACATTAGAATTTACATGTGTTTACTATGTTCCATCTGAATTTACTTTAAAAATAAAAACATCTATATTGCTTCTGACATTCTACATCCAACTCACAGATGTGACCTTGCTTTGAGAGAAAATATTATTAATTTACCCCTTTTAGAAGTGAAGATATAGTCTTTGTTGTGTTAGTGGCATTTTCGAGCCTGAGACCTGAAAAACAGGCTCAGGGCTTAAGAGGTTAAAGGAACTTGCTTTCCTGAATGCACATTTTCCATAGGTGATGGCATAACGCATGCTGCTAGAGTAGTAGTTTGGCTGGATGAGAGATTAAGCAAGTTATACATTTTCTGTGAGTAAAAGTAGATTTCTGGCAAAACAGTCAATCATTATCCTGGTGATTATTTCGCAGATAAACCTATTAACCCCGCCCCCTTAAAAAAAAACAAGATCCGGCTCCTTTCAAAAAGCCGTAATTCCCATCACTACGAACATCTTTTTATTTTATTTTTTAATATCTGTTTTTAATTTGTTCATATATGTATTTTGAGACCTGACGTCACAGTGGGCGTGTCTCCCTGCAGCTCTGCGTCACGCGGCACAGGTGCCTTCTTTCTTCTCTGCAGGAGAAACGGTCATGGCTTCGGGTTTCTGTGAGGATTGCTCCAGACTTCTGGAAGAATTCAACTTCCATCTGAGGAAAGTCTGCAGAGAGTTTGAGCGGAAAATAAAACCCATCTCCAGGGAGCTGTGTGAGTGCACGTGCTTCAGTGTCTCACCTGAGAGCAGTTACCTGAGGAGGAAGAGGAGGAAGAGGAGTCTCTCTCTGAACGGTAAGAACACTTGTGGATTGTCTTTGTTCTGGACGACAAACACGCCTTTAGTGCTGCAATGTCCCCAAGAGCATTTACTGTAGATACTTGATATTAGATCAGATATACTTTTTTAAATCCAAATATTGGGAACGTTTTCTTTGTTATAGCATGGAAACAGGCATTGCACTAAATACACACACGATAGAAAGATATCTATATCTATGGGGTATTTATGTAGAAATGCACAATGTAAAAATATACAAAAGTCAGAAAACACTATCTAACATACTAAAATCCAGCTTTGATAACACTTTAATGATCAATCATTATAACACATATCATTATTCTGAAATGGACCAATCTGCACAACGACTACTTTTACTGTCGCTACTTTAACTATATTTTGATGATAATACTTTTCTGGTTGAGGAACATTTTGAATGCAGGACTTTTACTGTAACAGAGTATTCCCTACAGTACACTCTGGTACTTCTACTTTTACTCAAGAACAAGATCTGAGTTCTTCTACTTTTACTCAAGTACTAGATCTGAGTACTTCTACTTTTATTCAAGTACTAGATCTGAGTACTTCTACTTTTACTTAAGAACAAGATCTGAGTTCTTCTACTTTTACTCAAGTACTAGATCTGAGTACTTCTACTTTTACTCAAGTACTAGATCTGAGTACTTCTACTTTAACTCAAGTACTAGATCTGAGTACTTCTACTTTAACTCAAGTACTAGATCTGAGTACTTCTACTTTTATTCAAGTACTAGATCTGAGTACTTCTACTTTTACTTAAGAACAAGATCTGAGTTCTTCTACTTTTACTCAAGTACTAGATCTGAGTACTTCTACTTTTACTCAAGTACTAGATCTGAGTACTTCTACTTTAACTCAAGTACTAGATCTGAGTACTTCTACTTTTATTCAAGTACCAGATCTGAGTACTTCTACTTTTACTCAAGAACAAGATCTGAGTTCTTCTACTTTTACTCAAGTACTAGATCTGAGTACTTCTACTTTAACTCAAGTACTAGATCTGAGTACTTCTACTTTAACTCAAGTACTAGATCTGAGTACTTCTACTTTTATTCAAGTACCAGATCTGAGTACTTCTACTTTTACTCAAGAACAAGATCTGAGTTTTTCTACTTTTACTCAAGTACCAGATCTGAGTACTTCTACTTTTACTCAAGTACTAGATCTGAGTACTTCTACTTTTACTCAAGAACAAGATCTGAGTTCTTCTACTTTTACTCAAGTACCAGATCTGAGTACTTCTACTTTTACTCAAGTACTAGATCTGAGTACTTCTACTTTTACTCAAGTACCAGATCTGAGTACTTCTACTTTTACTCAAGTACTAGATCTGAGTACTTCTACTTTTACTCAAGTACTAGATCTGAGTACTTCTACTTTTACTCAAGTACTAGATCTGAGTACTTCTACTTTTACTCAAGTACCAGATCTGAGTACTTCTACTTTTACTCAAGTACTAGATCTGAGTACTTCTACTTTTACTCAAGTACTAGATCTGAGTACTTCTACTTTTACTCAAGTACTAGATCTGAGTACTTCTCCTTTTACTCAAGTACTAGATCTGAGTACTTTCTACTTTTACTCAAGTACTAGATCTGAGTACTTCTACTTTTACTCAAGTACAAGATCTGAGTACTTCTACTTTTACTCAAGTACTAGATCTGAGTACTTCTACTTTTACTCAAGTACTAGATCTGAGTACTTCTACTTTTACTCAAGTACTAGATCTGAGTACTTCTACTTTTACTCAAGTACTAGATCTGAGTACTTCTACTTTTACTCAAGTACTAGATCTGAGTACTTCTACTTTTACTCAAGTACTAGATCTGAGTACTTCTACTTTTACTCAAGTACTAGATCTGAGTACTTCTACTTTTACTCAAGTACATGATCTGAGTACTTCTACTTTTACTCAAGTACTAGATCTGAGTACTTGTCCCTCCTCTCTTCCTACAGATGAGGAACTTCAGCTCCATGAAGAGGAAAGTCTTCAGACTCTGAGCCGACTCTCAGCTTCAGAGGACATTGAGCTGCAGAAGACAGCGGCCATGTTTTATCTACAGCTCAGTCATCACTGTGAGTAAAGAATCCAAACAGATGTGTATGTTGCTTCACTATCTTCTTCTTTATAGCAATGGTTTACAGATAAGTGGAGCAGGTAATGAGACGTGTGTTCGCTCTCGTCTGTAGAGATAAGCTCTAACGGACAGCACGGTTATTATGCAAATGATCAACTGTAATTTTCTTTCTAGGGTTGGCAGATAATTCCCTGCATGTGTGGCTTAAGTGCCGTTATTCACAGTACTACTATCCCAAAGCGCTGCTTCTTCACCCACAATAACCAGTGTTTCCTGCTCTGTGTGTTTCAGTGAACTCTCCTCTCCCAGACGCATTGTTGGAGCCGGTCATGAACTTACTGCTATCATCTGACCTGGATGTTCAGAAGACCATCTCTCTGTCTTTAGTCAATCTGTTAGTGAAGAACAACGGTGAGAGATACGAAATCACAAGGTGTTTTAAAAAGTCCTCTCTACTTGAAAGAGTCCTCTCCTGCTGATGTTCAGGTGTATATCAGTATGTAGTGTCTCTACTTGAAAGAGTCCTCTCCTGCTGATGTTCAGGTGTATATCAGTATGTAGTGTCTCTACTTTAAAGAGTCCTCTCCTGCTGATGTTCAGGTGTATATCAGTATGTAGTGTCTCTACTTTAAAGAGTCCTCTCCTGCTGATGTTCAGGTGTATATCAGTATGTAGTGTCTCTACTTTAAAGAGTCCTCTCCTGCTGATGTTCAGGTGTATATCAGTGTGTAGTGTCTCTACTTTAAAGAGTCCTCTCCTGCTGATGTTCAGGTGTATATCAGTATGTAGTGTCTCTACTTGAAAGAGTCCTCTCCTGCTGATGATCAGGTGTATATCAGTATGTAGTGTCTCTACTTTAAAGAGTCCTCTCCTGCTGATGTTCAGGTGTATATCAGTATGTAGTGTCTCTACTTTAAAGAGTCCTCTCCTGCTGATGTCCAGGTGTATATCAGTATGTAGTGTCTCTACTTGAAAGAGTCCTCTCCTGCTGATGATCAGGTGTATATCAGTATGTAGTGTCTCTACTTTAAAGAGTACTCTCCTGCTGATGTTCAGGTCTATATCAGTATGTAGTGTCTCTACTTTAAAGAGTCCTCTCCTGCTGATGTGCAGGTGTATATCAGTATGTAGTGTCTCTACTTTAAAGAGTCCTCTCCTGCTGATGTCCAGGTGTATATCAGTATGTAGTGTCTCTACTTTAAAGAGTCCTCTCCTGCTGATGTTCAGGTGTATATCAGTATGTAGTGTCTCTACTTTAAAGAGTCCTCTCCTGCTGATGTCCAGGTGTATATCAGTATGTAGTGTCTCTACTTTAAAGAGTCCTCTCCTGCTGATGTTCAGGTGTATATCAGTATGTAGTGTCTCTACTTTAAAGAGTCCTCTCCTGCTGATGTTCAGGTGTATATCAGTATGTAGTGTCTCTACTTTAAAGAGTCCTCTCCTGCTGATGTTCAGGTGTATATCAGTATGTAGTGTCTCTACTTTAAAGAGTCCTCTCCTGCTGATGTTCAGGTGTATATCAGTATGTAGTGTCTCTACTTTAAAGAGTCCTCTCCTGTTGATGTTCAGGTGTATATCAGTATGTAGTGTCTCTACTTTAAAGAGTCCTCTCCTGCTGATGTTCAGGTCTATATCAGTATGTAATGTCTCTACTTTAAAGAGTCCTCTCCTGCTGATGTTCAGGTGTATATCAGTATGTAGTGTCTCTACTTGAAAGAGTCCTCTCCTGCTGATGTTCAGGTGTATATCAGTATGTAGTGTCTCTACTTTAAAGAGTCCTCTCCTGCTGATGTTCAGGTCTATATCAGTATGTAATGTCTCTACTTTAAAGAGTCCTCTCCTGCTGATGTTCAGGTGTATATCAGTATGTAGTGTCTCTACTTTAAAGAGTCCTCTCCTGCTGATGTTCAGGTGTATATCAGTATGTAGTGTCTCTACTTTAAAGAGTCCTCTCCTGCTGATGTTCAGGTGTATATCAGTATATAGTGTCTCTACTTTAAAGAGTCCTCTCCTGCTGATGTTCAGGTGTATATCAGTATGTAGTGTCTCTACTTTAAAGAGTCCTCTCCTGCTGATGTTCAGGTGTATATCAGTATGTAGTGTCTCTACTTTAAAGAGTCCTCTCCTGCTGATGTTCAGGTGTATATCAGTATATAGTGTCTCTACTTTAAAGAGTCCTCTCCTGCTGATGTTCAGGTGTATATCAGTATGTATTGTCTCTACTTTAAAGAGTCCTCTCCTGCTGATGTTCAGGTTCACTGAGTCTCTCAGTCTGACAGGAGAGGACTCTCCTCCACTTTGTTGTTGAAAAAACTCCTTACAGTATATCCGTTAGCGTAGCTCGCTAGCACCAGAAGCTAACAACTACGATCTCCGGTACCGGTGCGCTCTCTCTCTCTCTATGAGTGCATGCACACAAAATGGCTCGTTCCACACACACACACAGAGCCGAGCTTTAATGAAACACAGAGAACCAGACGTAATAGTACTGTATTATATTATTTTCAATCAATAATTTTTCAAAATATGATTATTATTTTTTTATCTTTTTTTTTTTTTTTAATAACCATTTCCCCCCCTGGTCTCTCGCGCCCCCCCTGTCATGCCTCTGCGCCCCCCTGGGGGGGCGCGCCCCCCACTTTGAGAACCACTGCTCTACTGTGACATGTCTGTCTCTGATTGGTTAGCTGGCTGGCTCTGTTGTTATTGGTCAACATCTTAGAGATGTCCCCCTCATGGAATCATGTTTTTAATATTGCTTTTTTAAATCTAATTGTTTTCCACAATCACATCTTAAACTGACCCGATGAATAGGGTCATAATAACCGTGCATTAACTCTGGTGTCAGTGTGCAGAGCCTCTGTGGTTGAGATGGGGATGCTGGTTCCACTCCTGGATCTGATCCGGTCCGGAGACTCCAGCGCTCAGAGCCACTCCTGCGCCTGCGTCTGCCTCCTCGCCTCCTCAGGTGGGTGCAGAAGGATTTAAGGTCTTTAAATTGTTTAATAATTATTATTCTCTCGGTGTCTGGCTGTTACATATTTGTACAGATATCTTTATTGTGGGAAGCAGTATTTCAATCTCTCTGTCTGTACACACAAACTGAAAGATTGACAATAAAGTTCACTTTTTTTGGTGCAGAGTCGAACAGAGAGGCTGTCATGTTGGAGGGAGTGAAGCCTCTGCTGGCTTTAGCCAAATCCTACGACCCTCGAGAGCAGCAGGTGGCCTCCTGGGCTCTGCTGCACCTCACACACTCAGGTGGGTCACTTCCTTTAAAGGTCCCCTATTATACTGTTTTTCATCAATATATTATAGGTCTCAGATATATACAGAGCCTGTCTCTGATTGGCTGAAACACCAAACAGATCATTGTAGCATTACCCATAATCCCCTCTGTTTCAAAAGTGCTGATTCTCTGTCTGTTACTTCAGATGAAAATAAGGAGCCCCTCCCCACGCCCCTCTGAGAGACATTTGGTTACAAAGAACTCAATGGTGCTCTAGGAGGAGATTCAGGTGATAAGGTGGGGGGGGGGGGGGGGGGGGGTTACCTTGGTTGCTGATTGGCTAATGGTTACACAAGACCAAACATCGTTATGACATCATAAAGTGGCCAAAATCTGATCAGCTCATTTTCAGACAGGTTTTTATAGAACTGGATCAAAAAGAGAGAGAATCTTTGTTCCTGAAACTTTCAGAGTCTCTTTCCACAGAGGGGACACATGTTGATGTAGAAGAGACATGAAGAAGAGGGGACACATGCTGATGTAGAAGAGACATGAATGAAGAGGGGGACACATGTTGATGTAGAAGAGACATGAAGAAGAGGGGACACATGTTGATGTAGAAGAGACATGAAGAAGAGGGGACACATGTTGATGTAGAAGAGGGGACACATGTTGATGTAGAGGAGACATGAAGAAGAGGGGACACATGTTGATGTAGAAGAGACATGAAGAAGAGGGGACACATGTTGATGTAGAAGAGGGGACACATGTTGATGTAGAAGAGACATGAAGAAGAGGAGACACATGTTGATGTAGAAGAGACATGAAGAAGAGGGGACACATGTTGATGTAGAAGAGACATGAAGAAAGGGGACACATGTTGATGTAGAAGAGGACATGAAGAAGAGGGGACACATGTTGATGTAGAAGAGACATGAAGAAGAGGGGACACATGTTGATGTAGAAGAGACATGAAGAAGAGGGACACATGTTGATGTAGAAGAGACATGAAGAAGAGGGACACATGTTGATGGAGAAGAGGGGACACATGTTGATGTAGAAGAGACTGAAGAAGAGGAGACACATGTTGATGTAGAAGAGACATGAAGAAGAGGGGACACATGTTGATGGAGAAGAGGGGACACATGTTGATGTAGAAGAGACATGAAGAAGAGGAGACACATGTTGATGTAGAAGAGACATTGAGAAGAGGGGACACATGTTGATGTAGAAGAGACATGAAGAAGAGGAGACACATGTTGATGTAGAAGAGACATGAAGAAGAGGGGACACATGTTGATGTAGAAGAGACATGAAGAGAAGAAGAGGGGACACATGTTGATGGAGAAGATGGACACATGTTGATGTAGAAGACATAAGAAGAGGAGACACATGTTGATGTAGAAGAGACATGAAGAAGAGGGGACACATGTTGATGTAGAAGAGACATGAAGAAGAGGGGACACATGTTGATGTAGAAGAGACATGAAGAAGAGGGGACACATGTTGATGTAGAAGAGACATGAAGAAGAGGGGACACATGTTGATGTGGAAGAGACATGAAGAAGAGGGGACACATGTTGATGTAGAGGAGACATGAAGGAGAGGGGACACATGTTGATGTAGAAGAGACATGAAGAAGAGGGGACACATGTTGATGTAGAAGAGACATGAAGAAGAGGGGACACATGTTGATGGTAGAAGAGACATGAAGAAGAGGGGACACATGTTGATGAAGAAGAGACATGAAGAAGAGGGGACACATGTTGATGAAGAAGAGACATGAAAGAAGAGGGGACACATGTTGATGTAGAAGAGACATGAAGAAGAGGGGAAACATGTTGATGTAGAAGAGACATGAAGAAGAGGGGACACATGTTGATGTAGAAGAGACATGAAGAAGAGGGGACACATGTTGATGATAGAAGAGACATGAAGAAGAGGGGACACATGTTGATGTAGAAGAGACATGAAAGAAGAGGGGACACATGTTGATGTAGAAGAGACATGAAGAAGAGGGGACACATGTTGATGTAGAAGAGACATGAAGAAGAGGGGACACATGTTGATGTAGAAGAGACATGAAGAAGAGGGGACACATGTTGATGTAGAAGAGACATGAAGAAGAGGGGACACATGTTGATGTAGAAGAGACATGAAGAAGAGGGGACACAATGTTGATGTAGAAGAGACATGAAGAAGAGGGGACACATGTTGATGTAGAAGAGACATGAAGAAGAGGGGACACATGTTGATGTAGAAGAGACATGAAGAAGAGGGGACACATGTTGATGTAGAAGAGACATGAAGAAGAGGGGACACCATGTTGATGTAGAAGAGACATGAAGAAGAGGAGACACATGTTGATGTAGAAGAGACATGAAGAAGAGGGGACACATGTTGATGTAGAAGAGACATGAAGAAGAGGGGACACATGTTGATGTAGAGAGACATGAAGAATAGGGGACACATGTTGATGTAAAGAAGAAAGAAGAAGAAGGAGACATGAAGAAGAGGGGACACATGTTGATGAAGAAGAGACATGAAGAAGAGGGGACACATGTTGATGAAGAAGAGACATGAAGAAGAGGGGGACACATGTTGATGTAGAAGAGACATGAAGAAGAGGGGACACATGTTGATGTAAGAAGAAGCATGAAGAAGAGGGGACACATGTTGATGTAGAAGAGACATGAAGAAGAGGGGACACATGTTGATGTAGAAGAGACATGAAGAAGAGGGGACACATGTTGATGTAGAAGAGACATGAAGAAGAGGGGACACATGTTGATGTAGAAGAGACATGAAGAAGAGGGGACACATGTTGATGTAGAAGAGACATGAAGAAGAGGGGACACATGTTGATGTAGAAGAGACATGAAGAAGAGGGGACACATGTTGATGTAGAAGAGACATGAAGAAGAGGGGACACATGTTGATGTGGAAGAGACATGAAGAAGAGGGGACACATGCTGATGAAGAAGAGACATGAAGAAGAGGGGACACATGTTGATGTAGAAGAGACATGAAGAAGAGGGGACACATGTTGATGTAGAAGAGACATGAAGAAGAGGGGACACATGTTGATGTAGAAGAGACATGAAGAAGAGGAGACACATGTTGATGTAGAAGAGACATGAAGAAGAGGGGACACATGTTGATGTAGAAGAGACATGAAGAAGAGGGGACACATGTTGATGTAGAAGAGACATGAAGAATAGGGGACACATGTTGATGTAGAAGAGACATGAAGAAGAGGGGACACATGTTGATGTAGAAGAGACATGAAGAAGAGGGGACACATGTTGATGAAAAAGAGACATGAAGAAGAGGGGACACATGTTGATGTAGAAGAGACATGAAGAAGAGGGGACACATGTTGATGTAGAAGAGACATGAAGAAGAGGGGACACATGTTGATGTAGAAGAGACATGAAGAAGAGGGGACACATGTTGATGTAGAAGAAGACATGAAGAAGAGGGGACACATGTTGATGTAGAAGAGACATGAAGAAGAGGGGACACATGTTGATGTAGAAGAGACATGAAGAAGAGGGGACACATGTTGATGTAGAAGAGACATGAAGAAGAGGGGACACATGTTGATGTAGAAGAGACATGAAGAAGAGGGGACACATGTTGATGTAGAAGAGACATGAAGAAGAGGGGACACATGTTGATGTAGAAGAGACATGAAGAAGAGGGGACACATGCTGATGAAGAAGAGACATGAAGAAGAGGGGACACATGTTGATGTAGAGGAGACATGAAGAAGAGGGGACACATGTGATGAAGAAGAGACATGAAGAAGAGGGGACACATGTTGATGTAGAAGAGACATGAAGAAGAGGAGGACACATGTTGATGTAGAAGAGACATGAAGAAGAGGGGACACATGTTGATGTAGAAGAGACATGAAGAAGAGGGGACACATGTTGATGTAAGAAGAGACATGAAGAATGGGGGACACATGTTGATGTAGAAGAGACATGAAGAAGAGGGGACACATGTTGATGTAGAAGAGACATGAAGAATAGGGGACACATGTTGATGTAGAAGAGACATGAAGAAGAGGGGACACATGTTGATGAAGAAGAGACATGAAGAAGAGGGGACACATGTTGATGTAGAAGAGACATGAAGAAGAGGGGACACATGTTGATGTAGAAGAGACATGAAGAAGAGGGGACACATGTTGATGTAGAAGAGACATGAAGAAGAGGGGACACATGTCTGATGAGAGAAGAAGAGGACATGTTAAGAAGAGGGGAGGGGACACATGTTGATGTAGAAGAGACATGAAGAAGAGGGGACACATGTTGATGTAGAAGAGACATGAAGAAGAGGGGACACATGTTGATGTAGAAGAGACATGAAGAAGAGGGGACACATGTTGATGTAGAAGAGACATGAAGAAGAGGGGACACATGTTGATGTAGAAGAGACATGGAGAAGAGGGGACACATGTTGATGTAGAAGAGACATGAAGAAGAGGGGACACATGCTGATGTAGAAGAGACATGAAGAAGAGGGGACACATGCTGATGTAGAAGAGACATGAAGAAGAGGGGACACATGTTGATGTAGAAGAGACATGAAGAAGAGGGGACACATGTTGATGTAGAAGAGACATGAAGAAGAGGGGACACATGTTGATGAAGAAGAGACATGGAGAAGAGGATTTTGCATAATAGGTGACCTTTTAATCCTCACAGATTGAACAAAAGCAGATGTGTTTTTCTGTTGTTGCTCCTCTCTCTCTCTCTTCCTCCAGATTGGTCCAGGAGGCTGCTGGGTGATGCGGGGGGGTTCCCGGTTCTGGTTCTGCTGCTGCAGGGCTCAGACTCAGAGGTCCAGTTCTACAGCTGCTCCGCCCTCTGCAACATCTCTTCTGCTCGGGAGCTCCACCGGAAGCTGCTGAGCATCGGGAGTCACTTCCTGTTGAAGTCCCTGCTGACGCTCGCCTCCTCCTCCGTGCAAAAGGTAACGTTGAGTTTCTCCTTCCTGATTACAATTGGCAAGTCTTATGTATATCTGTAAATGATATACTATCATATGTATATACAGTATATTATAAGCCTATATTCCTGCTACTGCAACATGTTTATAAATGGTGTTTTGTTGTTGTTTAGAAGTCGATGCAGGCGTGCAGATGCCTTCAGACTCTCTCACAGAATGGTACATATGTTCCCATTACACTTTGCTGATGCTTTTACCATTTAAATAACAATAAGTGCATGTAACCATGAAGATGCAAACTCAAAAAGTGTCTATACTAGATGTGAGAAAATGAATATAAATACATTTTTACCACTGAAGATAGTACTTTTTAACTAAAGTAACTTTTTTAATGTCCCATAATATGTGTATTTTGCGTGGACTGTGTGTTGTTGTGTGGAGTGTTTTTCCAGCAAGGCAAGTTTATTTATAAAGCACCTTTCAACACAAGGCAATTCAAAGCGCCCTCCAAAAAAACAAAACAAGCTAATATAGAATAACACAGATATTAAATACATGGATACAAGTTACAGTGCAGTGTAAGATATGAATAGTTCAATTATAAGCAGCGTCAAAAAGAAAAGTCTTCATCCTTGATTTAAAAGTACTCAGTGTTTCAGCAGACCTGCAGGTTTCTGGGAGTTTGTTCCAGATATTTGGAGCATAATAACTGAACTCCTCCATGTTTGGTTCTGACTCTGGGGACAGAAAAGTGCACCGTACTTTAACAACAAACTCCTCCTAGGGATTTTATCCAATCGTCTTCAAATCTTGACAGTAGCATCTCAAGACCTGGCAGATGAAAAGTTAGTGGCGCCCATTTTGACTCTCGCCTGATGGCTATGTGATCCCTTTCCATGGAAGGTGATTATCTCCTAACGCCAGCTGACAGGCTCCAAACGGCCCAAACGTCACATGATGGTTAATGCTTCGGCCCCGAACAGCTCATCTCCAAATCTGAGGGGCCGAAACACGATATTGCTGTGACACCAATGGTGTCAACAGTCTTTACGTTTGGTGTCAATGATGATGAAGTCCAAGCTCTGTAACATGAATGGCATGTCCCCCAAAGAGTTTATGGAAATCAGAAACAGTCATAATTGTCTTTGATAAACTGTGTAGCCATAATAGAGGCACTCAGAGACTTAATGTCCCCTTTAAACCCACTGTATGTAATCCCACAGCCGTGACCGCATACAATAATGTACTGTATTATAAACACTTTGTAATCTAGAGCCTTGGCTATTAATCATAATATTATAATATCATATTTTCCAGTGTTCCCTAAGTGATATACTTAAGTAGAAAATAAAAGTACTTAAGTATTTCCATCTTATTCATCTTTATACTTTTCTAAATCACTTAATCTCACAGGTCAATATTTTACTTTTTACTCAGTTACGTTTTTCTTACAGCTTTAGTGACTTCTTTTAGATATACTGTACACTTTGTACTAACCCTAACCGTAACCCTATCATACCATAATTAGGTGATTTTAAATGTGAGTTTTCATTAACTTGTGTCCGTTAATGGGTTTAGAAATCTTCCTACTTCTCAAGATAAATAAACTATTTGTTAGTGAAACCCTGACAGCGAGGATTTTTTACCAAAGTTTTGCAGATAATAATTACGCATTTCTATTTAAGTGAGGTTTTAAATGTTTGTGTTGTTGAATTAAAAGCACATCACATAAGGCATATATACATTTTCAGTTTTTATTTGACTCTATTGAGGTGAGTGGCACCATGTTTCAGTCAATACAATTACATGTTCCGCTCTTCACCTACACATTCTGAGTATTACAGTCCCAGAATATTTGACCAGCTTGTATGAACACATTTAAAAAATATAAACATATATAATGGAATTGAATGTGTACAGTGAGACAAATATAAAAACACCATTTTATATTTCATACCATGGGTTGTTTTATTTATGAAAGTGTTGATTAAACATACAATGGATAAATAGAAGTACTTTAGTAACAAAATGTGATACAGTAAATCATGTATACTGTATATGTTTACACAGTGAGGCACACGCGTACAAAAATAGATTTGAATTTTTATTTTATTTTTAAATCAAATCTTTCTAATCCTAATTTTAATCCTAATTGTATCAGGAAAATTAGTTGCGGGCGAACCTGAGCTCCAGGAGAAAACCCAAAAGTGGAAGCGGGGTACGGTGGCCCTGAAGTGCAAGTCAAAACAACATTTCACAAAACACTTCAACATTTCACATTTTACGGAAAGGGTATTCCTTTAGGGAGAACACTTCTTGTTTGTGATTGGACAGAGCCAGCCAGAGAAGAACTGCTGTGATTGGTTGTTTTTGCTGCCAGTCAAGAAATGACGCTTCGTGATTGGTCAGCACCCGGCCGACAGCACCACGTATTTCCTGTTTGGTACTGTTCAGCTGTTTCTTCACGAATTGTAAACTGAGTTGGAAAGAATGGAAGAAGAGATGGAACGAAGGATATACATACGATGTTATCCTCGACATGCTGTCAACCCATCACGACATCTACATGTCCCTTAGAACCAGGGGTGTAGTGCTGCCGGATCGCCGCTCCGGTTGTTAGCATCTGGTTAGCTAGCTATGCCAACGTACATAAGGAGTTGTTTCTACAACAAGGTGGAGGAGAGTCCTCTCCTGTCAGACTGAGAGGATCTTATAACTACAGCTCAGTAATAATAATAATAATAATATTAATAATAATAATACATTTGATTTATATAGCACACTTTAAACATAAAAGGATCAAATAAATAAAGTCAGTGAGGTGTCCTCAGTCCTAACTCTTTAAACCGCGCTTTCAGGGTTCTAAGCAGGGGTGTGCTATTTTTATAATTGCAGGAGCGCACCTAGACCAACAAAACAGCAACATATGGACATAGGTTACTATATCAAAAGTGTGCAAATGTATTTAGAATCCTGTCCATGTGACCCTTTTGTTAGTGGGTGGTGGACCTCACATCCTCTAGGGGGGTCCGGGGCATGCTCCCCCGGGAAGATGATTTTTTAAAAGTTGAAGTTAAATTCAATCTGGTGCACTTTGAGAGCAAAGTTAGGGACTAAATCTATGGATACATCTCTCAACAACACCCATGTGAAACAGTACTGTAACCAGAAGTACTTTTCTTTAAGCATATCTTACTAATCACTCCCCTTTTAAACTGTATTTTAGTTTTACTGTCCTATAGAATGAGTTGGAATTATTTCATACCTATTTTTATTTATTCTCTTATTTTTTATAATGATAATAAAAAGGTGTGCTTTGGAAATACTTGTTTACATAAATGGTGACCAAACCGTTTGAGACCCACTGAGATAGCTTAGACTAAAGTTATCTATCTAAACACTCAGAGAGTCCTTTAGCTCACTGAGCTGTAGTTATAAGATCCTCTCAGTCTGACAGGAGAGGACTCTCCTCCACCTTGTTGTAGAAACAACTGCTTATGTACGTTAGCATAGCTAGCTAACCAGATGCTAAGAACCGGTAAAGCGGTGCTCCGGCAGCTGTGACTACCTGATTTGCATCTCTGCCCGATTTGCATTGCGCAAGCGCGAGATTGTCCGCTATATTAGACAGCTACATACGGCAACCCAAATAGGACATTTGTTTCGCAAAGCAGACATTTTTCTTCCAAAAAACCCGACAACATTAATCTGAACGAGAGAGAGAGTTATTGTTATTACAACGTGACTTCACTATTATTTAACAAATACTTTTATTGGGTTAATTACATTCTTAGAATAAGTGAGAAATTGATTTATCTTCTGTTAGACAGTTATCATACTGAAGACATATTTACTGTGAATGTATGCAAAAATGTTTGGCATTAATAATTTATATGTAATTACATTAACTATGAATGTTAACATTTTATTTCAAATTAAATACAATTACATAAAAGATTTTCCATTTAAAAAAAAAAAAGTTGATTCAAGAACACATCTCTGTTAGATCAGTAGTTTTCTTATATTACAATTATTGCTAAATTTGAAAGGTCTTTACCAGCTTTGGAATTATATATATATATCGTTGAGATTAATGTTGTCGGTTTTTTTAGTTTTCTTTTTCTGCTTTGCCAAACGCCACTGTCAAGTGTCCTATTTGGGTTGCCGTATGTAGCTGTCCAATATGGCGGACCATCTCGCGCTTGCGCAATGCAAATCGGGCAAAGATGCAAATGGGGTAGTCACAAGCACTACACCCCTGGTTCTAAGGGACATGTAGATGTCGTGATGGGTTGACAGCATGTCGAGGATAACATCGTATGTATATCCTTCGTTCCATCTCTTCTTCCATTCTTTCCAACTCAGTTTACAATTCGTGAAGAAACAGCTGACCAGTACCAAACAGGAAATACGTGGTGCTGTCGGCCGGGTGCTGACCAATCACGAAGCGTCATTTCTTGACTGGCAGCAAAAACATCCAATCACAGCAGTGCTTCTCTGGCTGGCTCTGTCCAATCACAAACAACAAGTGTTCTCCTTAAAGGAATACCCGTTCTGTAAAATGTGAAATGCTGTAGTGTTTTCTGAAATGTTGTTTCGACTTGCACTTCAGGAACACTGTATGCGGGGGAAGATCCAACAATACATTACATTTATATAGCGCTTTTCTTGAATTCAAAGACGCTTTGGAGGGTGGAGTGAGGTGAGGGAAATGGAGGAGGGACTTATTGTTGATGTGTTTTTTTTAATCCTTATTAATATGGATTTCTGGAAAACCTGAGCTCCAGGAGAAAACCCTATCTGAGCAAAAAGTGAAGGAGGGGGTGAGGAAGGAGGTGAGGGAAATGGAGGCAGGGAGTTACTGTTGTCCAGCTGGAGCTGAATCACCAGAAGCTTTCTCCATCTTCTCTGAGGAGGTGTTTCTCGTGCCTTTGGCTTTCTTCCTCATCTCCTTCTCTTGCATCTTGCTTATCATTTTCTGCAAGGCAACGTCTCTATCCTCAGTCTCCCCCCTTCTGTGAGAGAAGAAACCTCTGCTCTTATTCTTCATGTGAAGACAGAGGTCTTCCAGAAGTTTCTTTTCCTCCTCCATCTTTTTCTCAGTCGTTGCCCAGCTCAGTCTTCTATGAGCCAGGTCGTCCCTCTGCTCCTCCACCTGTTTCAGTTGTGTCTCCGTCAGATGAAGCTTGGTCTCCATGCTCTGGTGTTTCTGGGCCAGGTCTTTGGAGAGCTTCTTCTTCTGCTCTTCCAATTGGTTTTCCAACTGCTTGACATCCGTCTCCTTGCGTTGGACAAACTGCTCCCAGTTCAGCTGTTTTTCAGCCAGGTCTTTGGAGAACTTCTCCTCCTGCTCTCTCATCTGTTCTTTCAGCTGTTTGACGGCCGTCTCCCAGCCTAGGTTATTCTCGGCCAGGCGATCTTTCTCCTTTTCCACCTGCTTTAATTTAGCCTCCACCTGTTTGAACTCAGTCTCCAAGGTCAGGGTTACCTTGGCCATGTCGTTCTTTTCCTGAGTCACCTCATTTAGTGTTGTCTCCATCTGTTGCTTCTCAGTCTCCCAGGTGTGACTCTTATCGGCCAGGTCTTTAGAGAACTCTTCCTCTTGCCTTTTCAACTGGGCCTCCATCTGTAGGAATTCCGTCTCCAAGGTCTTGTTTCTACTGGCCTGGTAATTGTTCTTCTTCTCCACCTCTTTCAACTTCATCACCATCTCTTGCTTCTCACTCTCCCAGGTGAGAGTCTTTTCGGCCAGGCTCTTGGTGACCTTTTCCTCGCATTGAAGGAGTTGTTCCTCTCTTCTCTGCAGCAGGTTTAAAGTCACCAGGTTGGCCTCGCTGTGTTGGTCTGAGAGCTTCTGTTTCTGTGTCTCATACCATGCCACTGTGTCTTCCAGCTGCTCTTTGTGTTGAAGCTCTGCAGCTTCCATCTTCTCCTCCAGACCGCTGTTTCTATCCTCCAAGATGGTCACACACTCAAGGAGTTCTTCCCCTTTTCTTATCAGCTCTTTCATGGTCTCCCCTTTCCTCATCCTCAGTTTGATGATCTCTGGGTCACACTGCAGGGGAGCATCATTGTTCTCGCTGTCAGATGTCGCCTGGTCCTTCTCGTCCGAGACATTTCCTTTCTCTGCCTCATGCCTTGCCACAATTTGGTCCAGCTGCCTCTTGTGTTGGCATTCTGCATTTTCAATATTCCCATTCAGACGTGAGATTTCTGCCTCATGCTCCATGATGGTGTCAACCAGCCTTTTGTTCTCTTTGTGGAGCCCTGAGTCCCTGTAGCTCAGGAGCTCCTCGAGACGTTTGACCTTGTCTTTTTGTTTGCGCATACTGTGGCAAAATGTCGTCCTCTCCTCCTGAAATGCCCCACGATACTCCTCCAGGCCGTTTATCTGGCCGTTTCTGCAGTGGACCTGCCTGTAAGCTCGATCCGCTTCAGCTCCATGGTCGAATGGCCTGGGGTTTCCCCTGTTGTTCTGGTGGCTTCTTCTATCCATGGCACCGTCTGTAGACTTGTGTTGTGCGTAGGTAGAATAATATATTTCTCTTTGGAAGAAGTGTTCTGTGTAGAAGTCTGCGAAGGTGGTCTGAATGCGTGTCACCACTTACAGCTCTGGAGTGAAGAGTGTGGAGTGAATGCACATCACAGCCCTTGCAGTCTTCCTTCAGACTCCTGTGACATCATCATGACATCACAGATCTCTTTGATCTCCTGTGACATCATCATGACATCACAGATCTCTTTGATCTTCTGTGACATCATCATGACATCACAGATCTCTTTGATCTTCTGTGACGGAACATTCATCAAAGCCAATGATGTCATCGCTTCAGTGTGTCAGGATGTCATAAGTGATGTCACTGAAATAGTTTGGTTTAGACTTATGGTGTTGCCATGGAAACACAAACTCGCAATAATCATTATAAAAACAGAAACAGTACAAACTAAACAAAACAATAAACAACAATAAAACCCGATGTTGTCACAAGTCAAAAGTACATAGTCCAAACGTCACATGATAGTTAACGCTCCGGCCCTGAACAGCTCTACGTCAAATCTGATCATCTCATCATATTGCCATGGAAAGACGAACTCGCCATGAAGCACGATGTCGACGTAACTCAATGGTAAATGGTCCAAACACCACCAAACTTCAGATGGTCTGATAACGAGGCAGCCCTCCAGACATCTGAGCCAATTGTGAGTCTTCACCGCACGCCGTAGCCGTGATGTGGCGCCCATTTGGAGGCTCGCTTGAAGGCTATGTGATGGAGCTGGACTGTGTGTTGTTGGATGTAGATCTGATCCAGGAGCAGCTGATGGATCCGGACTGTGTGTTGTTGTGTGTAGATCTGATCCAGGAGCAGCTGATGGATCCGGACTGTGTGTTGTGCGTAGATCTGATCCAGGAGCAGCTGATGGATCCGGACTGTGTGTTGTGCGTAGATCTGATCCAGGAGCAGCTGATGGAGCTGGACTGTGTGTTGTTGGATGTAGATCTGATCCAGGAGCAGCTGATGGAGCTGGACTGTGTGTTGTTGTGTGTAGATCTGATCCAGGAGCAGCTGATGGAGCTGGACTGTGTGTTGTTGTGTGTAGATCTGATCCAGGAGCAGCTGATGGAGCTGGACTGTGTGTTGTTGTGTGTAGATCTGATCCAGGAG
The DNA here is from genome assembly GCF_902827175.1 of Gymnodraco acuticeps. Lineage (NCBI taxonomy): Eukaryota > Metazoa > Chordata > Actinopteri > Perciformes > Bathydraconidae > Gymnodraco > Gymnodraco acuticeps. Next base: position 159,507 of record NW_022990081.1, on the reverse strand, counting down.
CAGCTGATGGAGCTGGACTGTGTGTTGCCTCTGCAGTCCCTGCTGAAGACATCCTCTGCTGAGTGGAGAGAGTCGGCCGTCACACTGCTGTCTGCGCTGACTTCACACACACCGAACAAAGTGAGGTTTCCTCCACAGCGGGATCATTATAATATTCATTGTTAAACATTAGTGGTTAGATCATGGTGTAGGAGCCAATTAACACGGTCACTATAAAGGTACGAACCTATGTTTGTGGTTAGAGGTTCCGCCGGAAGGCCATACAGTTTTTGACCACACACGGAGAACACACACACACACACGGAGAACACACACACACACACACACGGAGAACACACACACACACTGAGAACTCACACACACGCGGACCACACACACACACGGAATTACAAACATGGAAAAGGTATTGTGTGAACCGTAATATCGTGTACGGTGAATGAGAGAAAGAAGCAAGTTAAATGGAAACCAGTGAAAGGAAATGCATGGACTGTATCGAACTGGAAACTTTGTTTCAGACTTTTATTCAGCAGCAAACTTTGTGTCAATTGCGCAACATAGCGGATCCTCAGAGGCTGAAAGCGTTGGCTTGGCCTCTACACACGCATGTGGTTACGACCATAGACTGTATATATAAATGGACGTAGTGTCCGTGACGTCACCCATAGGATTCTGCAGAGTTGCCGTGAAGCCCTTAGTAGGCGGAGTCGGCCACTAACGGCTCGACAGTGACGTCAGAGTCTAATCCCGCCTTCTCCAAATAAGGGCAAAGAGGCGGAGCCGAGGCGGGACCTGCTGCCTCCGAACTGGAAGTAAACAGAGCTAGCTCAGGCTAAGAAGCTAAGCTAACATGCATACCAAGTTACTGCTAACAGTGTAGTTCCCCTATATAAACGTTACCTTCATAATCAAATGAGACAATCTGCAAGAGAATTAGCTATATTTTGTTATTCTTAATGCTTGTCATTCACACGTTGAGAAAAGACGGACTCCACCGCCCGGACCTAACGGAGCCGCAGTGGGCTAGCTCCGGGACGCCGGCTGGAGCTAGCCCCCTGCGGCTCCGTTAGCTCCAGCGGCCACCACTGGGATAATTGGGTCCCCTATAAACATTTGCTCCCGTTTAGCATTATGGGCGCCATAGCCATCGACTATAAAAGTCTTACCCAAGGCTGAATCATAAACTAAAATGTATATGTATGCATAAAGTGTTACGTCCTTAGCTGGCTAATAAGTAACAAGCTAAGCTACCAAGCACACAAACACCTGCGAACGGGGTTAACATGTATAATATTATCATTTTAGACTTCTTGGAAGTTCTGTTAGTACATTCAAGCGCACAGCATGACATTTTAATTGTCTGGTATTTGTAACAATATTCCCTAAAAAGCACAATCACCACGAACACGGCTAAAGCTAAAGGGTCAAGTACAGTACTATGACTAACTAACGTTGTAGCCTCTATGGTTGTAGCCTAGCAGAGTGGACAAGTTGCTGTTAGCTGACAGTGAGGCATGTACGTGTCCATCAAAGTGACCACACCCTAATTTATGCAAACACTTTAAGAGCTAATATAAATAAAAGGGTCGTGTTAGAAAACAATTCACTCACAGATTCATAATCATGAAGGTGAAATCTAACTATATCGATAATAATATTTATTGCATCCATGGGTAGAAACATGTTTTTTTCTGCTGTAAAGTTGGGCATTTTAACATGGGGATCTATGGAAATGGCTCCTTTCTGCAGCCAGTCCCTAGTGGCCCATGTATGAACTGCAGTGTGTGGCACTTCCGTATTGGCGTCCCGGCTGTTCCCCAGAGTTTGCCGCTTGGCCTCTACACATGGATTAATAACGACACAATGGGCTTCAGACGTGAACGCCTCCTACCTAACAAGAGCCACAGATTCAAGACGTTTATATGATGTCTTTGTCGATGTTTGGCGATCCCTTGTGGCGGTTTAGTGTCTCTTGTTTGTCATATTCTGTCTTTTCTGTTGTTTCTCTCTTTTTGGTCATTCGGCGTCATATTCTGTCTCTTTTTAGACTTTGTCTTTTTTGGTTGTGTTAATAGACATTTTTCGCCTCTTTGTGACTTCTCGTTGTTGTGTCTCATTTCGGTGGTTCTGCATCTCTTTGCAGTCGTTTTGTTTCTCTTGGACTTTTTAAATGTTGCATATCTTTGTAGAACATCGTCCTCTTAGAATCATATTCTCTTTCGTTTGTTCTTTGATCTAGTTTTTGCATATTTTTTCGGCCATTCTGAATCTTTTTGTAGACATTTGTGTTTCCTATCATTTGTGTTGTCTTGTGCCTTGTTTCAGTCGCTGTAGTCATTCGGAGTGTCTGTTCTGCATCCAGACATGTGGTTTTCCTAATGAGTTGTGTCCCTTAGTGACTTACCAACAAGAAATGTGAGCAATAGCTTCAAGCAGAGGTCATTCCAAAGAACAAGGATATTTCTTTGCCGGACATTCCTTCCTTTTTCATGACCTTGAACTAGTAATCAGTCGATGTCCAATCAAAACCATTTGCTGCTCTGTTTTTATCCCAGGTTTGATAATATCTCCCTGGTTTGATTGCAGGCCGTCCTGGTGAGCGAGGGTCTGCTGGAGGAAGTGGGTCAGCTGCTTCTTCATCCCACATGCAGCTCCGTCATCATCACACACAGCTGCAGGATCATCACTGACCTGAGCAGCTGCAGCGAGGGTCAGCAGGTAAAACTCATGATTTAACGCCTGCAGTAAAAATACACAACGCGCCTGAGTATAATCCGTCTTTGTTATCCAGGCTGTGATGGAGGCTCGCTGTTTGTCAGGACTCCTCGGCGCTCTTCTGTCTCCGTCTCTGACTGATGACACTTTAATACATCTGACGTCATGCTTGCAAAACCTCATGACACAACGTGAGGGACCTGGACTCAAACTAGTATTGGTCTGTTCTGGTTAGCTCTTTCTATGTGGGATCAAACCCAAAGACATCCTTTATCTGTTTTGTAATCAGCCATAATCCTTCACTTTCTTCTTCAGATCCACTTCAGTCTGAGTTGTCGGTCATGATAACATCAGAGCACGTTTCCAGACTTGTGAAGTTATCGGGACGATCACAAAACCCTCAGTTATCGTACAACAGTGCGGCCGTCATCAGCAGACTGGAAATGACAGGTAATGTTCTGTGAAAGTATGACGACCTGATAGAAGTAAACAGATTGGTTTATGAAACGGTGTCTTCATACTCTTCTACCAGGAGAGACGCTCCAGCTGCTGAAGCCTCACTACGTCGCCATGTTGGAGTACCTGTCGGTGTTTCTCCAAAATAAAGATTTAAAGTTCCAGCAGCTTGGCTTAGTGACGATATCCAACCTCAAGACAGGTTTGTATTCGTTCTACCCTCGGGCGTCACTTTGTGTTGAAGTTCTTTTGGACTCTTTTGGACTCATGTGTTTTACTGTGTTCTAATCCTGGCTCCTTCTGGATGTTTTGCACTGTAGACATTTTGCATCCTTTTGTGGTCAATTTCTCTTTCATTTTTGGTGTTTTGTTCATTGTTTTGTTCCTTTTTAGTACTTTTGCATTTCTTTTTGGTCATTTTGCATCTCCTATTAGACTTTGTGTCTTTATGGTTATATCCGGTCTCTTTTTGGTTGCTTTACGCTTTGGCAGACGTTTTGCATCTCTCTTTGTTATTGTATTCCCTTTTCCTACTTCGGTCTTGTTTTGGCCTTTTTGGTAAACCGTTAAAGGTCCCAGGTCATGGCCATTTCTACTGATCATAATTCCATTGTTGAGGTCTACTAGAATAGATTTAAACTCACATTGGTTTCTCATCCAGCGTCTCTGTAAAGTACACTGAACAAAAATATAAACGCAACACTTTTGTTTTTGCTCCCATTTCTCATGAGATGAACTCAAAGATCTAAAACATTTTCTATAAACACAAAATAACCATTTCTCTCAAATATTGTTCACAAATCTGAAAAAATCTGTGATAGTGAGCACTTCTCCTTTGCCGAGATAATCCATCCCACCTCACAGGTGTGGCATATCAAGATGCTGATTAGACAGCATGATTATTGCACAGGTGTGCCTTAGGCTGGCCACAATAGAAGGCCACTCTGAAACGTGCAGTTTTGCTTTATTGGGGGGGTCTGGGGGGGTCCGAAAACCAGTCAGTATCTGGTGTGAGGGGTAGGATTAAGGTTAGGGTAATGTTGTGAATTGAGTGGCCCATGGTGGTGGTGGGGTTATGGTATGGGCAGGCGTATGTTATGGACGACGAACACAGGCCACTCGATTCACAACATTACCCTAACCCTACACCGACTCACAGCCTCGCCGCGTCCCGCCGTCTCAGGGAGGAGAAATCGGCGGAGCTGCAGCTGAGAAAAGATTGAGTGTGAGGAAGTCCGTGACGGAGGGGTCGTCGTTACGTCACTTGGTTCCCGGAAGAAACAAATGGAAAAAGAGAAATGTCCAAGGAGGCGTTCTGGGGCAGCACAGACAGGTCTTCTCTGTGTTAGAGTTGTACTCGCTACAGGATGTACTTTGAGGGTTTGTGACTCTGCAGACCGTTACATGCAGAACAAGCTTCATAACACAAGGGGACGGGTAATAACCAGAAAAGCACGACATGGGACCTTTAATAATCAGTAGGCTAGGGTTTTCCCCTTTTCTCTGTTACTTTTTTAGACGAAGTAAATGTGTTTCTCCTACATTTTTAAATTGTCTGCTGTGCGAAACAACCTTTCTAAAAGCGTCCTCATTATTTAGTGAACGTTTCTTGATCCATTTTAAACCGTAGTGGGGACAAGATCCACCAAAAGCAGCTCAAAGTACTGCAGCCATTCACACCATCTTATCATAGTAGATATCTTAACAAATGAATCACTACCAGGCCTTGAGATCCAGGAGGTTTGAGTCTTGTGTTTCCCTGCAGATGGAGACTTCTCCTCTCTGTTGTCTGGCGGCGAGGTGGAGGATCAGCTCCGGACGCTTCATGATCAGACGGAGGAAACCAGACGGCTGCTGCAGACGATCCAGCCTCTCTCTCCATCTCCTGTTCACCCTTTACTGCCTCCACACCAGTGGTTGCGTTAGACTTTTTCGTTGTCCGTCATTTTGACGGACAGGATCGTAACATTTCCGTCATAAGCCATTATTACCCGTCATTTTATTTTTCATGTTTTAATGATGAGATGAGACATATTTAATATTTATGTTTGGGTACTGAGCAGCAAATGCTCATTCATTCATTTTTTTTTAATGATTCATACAGAACTTTTAAGGGCACGGAGAAAAAAAAAGATGAACAGAGACACCGACCGTGTGGTCACTTTTCATGTCAACACGAACATGAATGATTTCCTGCACTGACGGCACAGCAGAGGGGGCAGAGGCCGCTAAAAACACCACGACCATTGTGCCTAAACAGGCAAATATGAACAATGCCATCGTTTTAAATGAGACAATTACAATCAGAATATGAACAAAACATTTACAAGAACAACTCAATTGACCTGCTGTAGCCTGAACGCTGATTTCTGCATCGCCGTGCACCAGAGGCGGATCTACGGGGGGGAAAGGGGGGGCAGCTGCCTTGCCCCCCCAGCTGCCCCCCTAACTTTTGTTTCCCTAAAACTGTACTAAAACAAACCTACACTATTTCCACAAGCTTCTCAAGCAACAAAACAAGCATTACATTAGTTAAAATTGAATCATTTTAAATATCATTTTAGGCCCGTTAAAAACGCAGCTACGGCCCTGCATTAAACTGCGGAGCGGCGTTCACACAGACCGCGGCTCACACCGCTGCAGAGAGTGAGCGAGCTGTCCCAGCACCTATGGATCAGCTACCCCTGGGAGCATTTCCCTTTCCACTAGTTTTGTTTTTACTAAGGACGAGAGCTTGAAACTAAATATGAATAAAACGCTGCCGTTTGAATCGATAGCGTTTAACAGATGGGCGCTGTTTGGGGCATTACGTTACAAAATACTGCGCAGACAGCGTTAGCTGGGAGATCGATCACTTTGCTAAAGTACGCGGTAGCCTACTATTAAATCCACGTAAACTACACATCACAGCCATGAGGCCAGATCAATGAAACCAGGATACATCCTTTACCGTAAAAACTGGATCCAAACACAGCTGCCTGTGTGCGCTTGATCAATACTTTCTGATGTTATATTTATGATATGCTACATATTATCTAGGCTACATGGCCCTAACGTGTAAAGTTATACAAGCATTTGTACCAGTGCTTTTCACAAGTAGACTCTTGCAGGCCAGAGTATAGGAGTGATTCAACAACAACAAAAAGACATTTATGAGAAGTGATCAGGACGAACAGAAAGAGGAAAAGGAAAAGAGAGATGAAGAGACCAGGAGGGTCAGAGCAGGAGGAGATTAAGAGACCAGGAGGGTCAGAGCAGGAGGAAGAGGAGGAGATGAAGACATTAGTGAAGAAGAAGAAATATATGTGAGGAATAAAGATGAAGTATCAGAAAGAGGGCCAGAGGCAGGGATCAGGAGGCAGAGGAGACTCCAGCTGGACCACATGGTATGTTCTTATTCTCCTTACATATTCAATTACAGCAGCACAATCTAGCAGCTCTTAGTATTGACAAATATTGATTGAAATGTGTTGCTGCACAGGTCACCTGTAGCTCTCTGAAGAGATGGGTGATGTCATTTGTGTACTTAATTATAATTAAGTACAGTATGCATAATTCTGAGTATTCTCTGAATCGGGTGTCTTTTGGGTCTTTATATCTTTGAAAAATGAAACCAAAATGTTTGGTCATAACATCTGGTAGTGGACTACTTACATGTTCCCACCTCAGGCACAAAATATAAATAATTACTAGGAATTTCCTTGAAAAAATGTAACAGGGTTGAAGTTTTTGACAAAAAGTAGGCATGAGACCTTGTTTAGCTAAGATATGGCACCACATGGAAGTCAAGGACATTACAACATTGTAATATTTTTCAAAACTATTAATTATTTACTATTATTAATTCATACAACATATTGAAATGTTGAGTTTATCAATCTTATTCTGAAAATACAAAAACTGAAATATAGGTAAGAGAAGAAACTTTTGTGATGTAATTCCCTCAATGCAGATCACACATGGACTGATCCATTATTTTAATAGGAGGGTAAATGGTATGGCGTGACGGGGTTGAAACAAACTGAGGGACAATATTGCCATTTCATAGATAATTCAAGTATTTATTCAGAATAGATTTTTGATCAGTTAAAGTTGACAAGCATATGATTATATTAGCAGCAACATTTTGGGATAATTGGCCATTTTGATTTGTTTAATATTAAATTAATATGTAATAATGCTTAGTGAGGACATGCAAATATGTCTGTCTAAGACAGGGGTGCCCAACCTTTTTTTAACCGAGAGCTACTTTTAAAGTTGCCAGTCTGCCGAGATCTACCAGTCCAAATAGAGAGGACATTACTGACAGCCTACTACCAGGTAAATACACACTTCTACTTGTATAAAACTGACCTTTGTACGATGAATACTTCATAAAATCCTGCAGATCCTTTATCTTACCTCTTTCTAATCTACACACATACAAGTATTTAACTGAAGTTACACAACAGTGTTGTTGATACAGAGTTGGAGTTTATTCACACGTCACATACTACAGTGGGTAATGTTTTCAAGAAACATTGAACAGTGCTGCCACATATGACACAGGGAAAAAAGGAAAGACTCTGAACCCTTTCTTTGCCATTATATAAAAATAGTTTTGCTACAAAAGTATAAATGAGGCTTACTAATAAGAGAACTCAGATCTGAAGCTACACAGGAATCTGCTGCCAAAGTGCAATAAAAAAGACAACATTAATAGAATCAAACCCTTTTTTGTTGCATTTTAGTAGAGTATAAAAAGAAATGCCTTTAAAATAGGATGCAAGCAACACTAGTTTCTTAACCTGAATTGATAATAGACTATAATCAATTTAAGTTTGCATTCTTATACCATTTTGTACAATAATTATAATGAATAAGTTCAAACAAACTCAAACTTACAGCTGATTAATAACGGTATCTAACTTGAGTTTTTATTATATCAAAAACCTGTTGAAATGCTACCGTTTTTTACTGTCCCCAAAAAGCGCGTCGGCAGCCTCCAGGAAAGCTTCTTTCACAACTTCGCCGTCTTTGAAAGACTAGATGTGTTTCGCAAGAACGTGACGGACACGATAAGATGCTCTGCTAGCAGCCTTGCTCTTGTTGTTGGGCCTGGTGAAAATGGACTGCTGTGCATTTAGCTGTCCTTTCAGGCCCCTCCCCTTTTGGGAGCGTAGGGCAGAATTAGGAGGGAATTCCGTCTCGTAGCGTTTGTGCACTGTTTTGAAATGCCGCTCCTAAATTACCCTTCTTCAGATGGACTTTGAATTGGAATAAATACAAAAATAATCATCCTCCCACTCGGAGTTAAAATTATATATGTTTTGCTTCTGCCATAATTGCGGTCTTGTTTGTGTGCGGACTGTCACTCCTGTTGACAACGTTAGCGAATTAGTGCACTGCCCACTAGCCACGCCCCGACACATGGGGTCACGGCGGCCAATCCCAAAGCTTTGATGCGTTCAAGTGCATTATTCTGGCACAGGAAGATTATGTTACAGGACATTAACGATAAAACAGAATATTGTTGTTCTATTTTTAGACACATCTCGCGATCGACTGGGAATCTCCCGACTGGTTGGGCACCCCTGGTCTAAGACAACCAATTTTTTTTAAAACAAAATATATATTTAATTTTACATTGTAATGCAAAACAACCTGTTCCATTAATTCATTGCTTTAAAATAAATTTAGTAGTTTCCTTTCATTTAAAATGGTTGAGGTAAGCTTGGGGGACTCAAAGGGCACCCGATAGTTTGTCTGAACACCTTGTTTCTCTTGTGCATTAAGAACACTTGTGTTAGGGCATGAATTAACAATAAATAGGTTATATACAGTATAAAATACCTGTATATAATGACCTCTTGCCTCCCCTTTGCCCCCCCATGTAAAATGTTCTAGAACCGCCACTGCCGTGCACCCTCGGACAAATCCGTTACTCATCTTAGCTTTTCTACAGATGTCGCAGAACATTTTGCCATCTTCCCTCCTCCGCCACTTAAACTCTTGCTCCCACTGAACCCGGTACTCCCGCTTGAACTCCTTGCCACTTGCTTGACCCTCTGCCGCTGGCTGAACGTTGTCAGTTTTAGTCTTACTGGCTTGTCCTTCATCCTCCACCGCATCAATCCCTCTTTTCACCTCGTTTATCCACACCATCACAATTACTGGGCTTATTAAAAAAGCTTCGGACGATCAGCTGCCGTGACATTTTGCGATTGCTAAAGCCGGTTAAACAACGAGGTCAAAAACAAGACTAGACAATAACTACTTAATATGCACACACTCGCCACCAACAGGTGTTATGGAAATCTAAAAACCCCAATACTGTAGAGTACAAGTCAGAAAACAAATAAATGGTGAATCAGACAGTTGTCTTTCTGGTGATGTTTATTCGAGGCCTCAAACAAACATCAGATACAATAAAATATAGACACAGGTCTCACAGAGTATAGGATAGTCTGCGCGAGTGTGCGCAGTTCAATATAGTAGCAAAGCTTATATAGTAGAAATGATGAGAAGGTAAGAAATCTGTCTTCACACGGTCACATTGTTATTAAACACCTGGCCTTGAGCTGTAGAAGTTCTCGTGTGACTTTGTGTGAGTCTCAACCCAGTAGCCAAAACAGCTCTGTGGCCTTGAAGTAGGATAGATAGAGCACACAGCACATCTAAACCAAATGAGAAGCATTTGGTTTTAACATATCAGGATATAATAAAATGTCCACTACATTCCCCCCTTTTGATCATACTTGATCAATAAAAAACAAATGACAGGATAGACTGATATAACACATCAATGAATACACTCCATCACTGGTTTAAGTAAACACATCACAAATATATCATAGAAAACTGGCTGTTTGTGTGAAGGACAGACTCCAATATAATGTAAGCAGTAGAGGAGAGTACACTTGATACACATGATTATATTGATTATATTGTAGTGTCGGAATCAGACTCTTCTGATTCTAGCTGGTTCATCTCACTGTGGCGCAAAGGATTGTCTTGTAATGGGATAGCAGTATACTGAACGAAAGCTAAAGATCCCATGCTGGAAACGCACTTCTTCAGTATTGGGATAATCAAACAGACATATAATATGACACAGGTCAAGAGCAAATTGCTGCATGAGCATGTTCCTAGAGGCTATTATGAATGGGGCATGACCTGGAATCCTTGCGTTGTCTCGTAAGTGAGGTTCTCTAGCCGAACTTGTAAGGTATGTTATGGGCTTTTTACCTTGTGGTGTTCGTGGTGTTGGAACTCTGGGTAATGATGTGTCGTGTACATTAAGGACGTGAGGACAGTGACGGCTGGATTCAAATCCACTAGAGTACATGTACCTATCCAAACCCAGCATCACTGGGCCAGGCCAGTTGGAGGGAAATATGGTTAACATCAGGGAATGCTACGTTAGAAAGGATTCTTCCAGGGACACTGAATATGCAATACGAGATATTGTAAACACCGTAACTGCACTGTGCTATCTTCCCCATCCCTTAGAGTAATGTTACCAATCCCTGTCTTGACCAGCCCCTCTGCCCGTGTGTTCGCCCTGCTCTCCCCATGTACCTCTTAGATATCTCGATTTCGGCTGACATGCTGTGTGCTGACCATGGATACATAAAATATAGGACTAGTCCTAACACAACTATCATGGCAAATATGCAGAGGAACCATTTTGTGATTGTCCAGGCTCTCCGGTAGTATTGTTCACTGTTGCGTCGTCGTTTTCCCAGGCGAGCCGTCATCACGAGGTGGGAATGCTCCATGGGGTGTGTGTGTGTATTCCCTCGGTCGATGTTGTGACACGGACAGTCAGACTCCGCACACCGGTAACACAAACGAGGAACCAGAGAGCATATGGAACCGCTCAGCTGGCACTCGCTCGTGACACCTTGTGTATAGTGTGTTTTGGTGTATGTAGTGCAAGTGTGGTGCAAGTTGGTGATTAGGACACATCACTTGTTGTCATCTACTTCTGTTGGTGACTAGGACACGTCACTTGTTGTCATCCACTTCTGTTGGTGACTAGGACACATCACTTGTTGTCATCTACTTCTGTTGGTGACTAGGACTCGTCACTTGTTGTCATCCACTTCTGTTGGTGATTAGGACACATCACTTGTTGTCATCCACTTCTGTTGGTGATTAGGACACATCACTTGTTGTCATCCACTTCTGTTGGTGATTAGGACACATCACTTGTTGTCATCCACTTTTGTTGGTGACTAGGACACGTCACTTGTTGTCTTCTGCTTCTACCGTTTCTCCTTTCCTGTGACTACGACCTTGCAGTGGCTGGCGTGGACCCACGTAGCTCTCTCTCGGCGACCTTGACCGCTGTCTGGTTGACCAGACGCAGGTAGGGGCCAACGATTGGATTTCCAGCTCTTTCTCCGGAAATCCTTGACCAGCACGAAGTCGCCGGGTTGGAGATGGTTAAGTGGACCAGTGGCAGTCGCTAAAGTGGATGACAGGTTAACATACAACATAGCAACATAGCATCCTCACACAAAGTTGTGGAGGGAAGAGGACATCCTGGAGCCTTGAGTCCAATCTGTGGAGGAGCCCCAAAAAGGATTTCAAATGGCTGAGTTGGCTCCGTGTTCGTTCCCACATCCGCATGTACATCAGCACAATGGGCAGAGCTTGTGTCCATGACAGACCTGTGTCTGCACAGCATTTTGCTAGTTTGTTTTTTGATTGTGCCGTTCCCTCTTTAGCAAAATGTGAACCGTTGTTCTAATTTAAGATGTTCTCTGATGGGCTAAGCTCAATGAAATCCAGCATTAGGTGCTCAAATGAATTTTGCATAATGCAACTTAGGCATGCTTCACCCCCCTTGTGAACCACTCCTGATTTATAGCCTCTAACATCCCCCCTTTTTACACATTGTCCAACCCATGTGTCAAAAACAGCCCCAGCAGCCTTCCACCGAGCCTTCTCAACTGGTGTAGCTAGCTGCTGAAGTGACGACATGTTGTCAGTGAAGGAGGAGACAGGCATTCTAACAAATGAGTGTAAGGTGCGTGAGGTGCGAGAGGAATCAGACTCTTCCTTTGCGGCTGAGTCAGCAGGTAAATTAGCAGACCCAATTTCTTAGGGAAACTGGGTCTGTACTGCTTTCAGAAATTGTCTACACTTCCAAATAGCCACAAAATCGTGCACTACCCCAAAAGCATAGCGTGAGTCAGTGTAAATAGTCACGGTTTTGTCTTCTGCAAACGTGCAGGCTTCAGTTAGTGCGATGAGCTCTGCTGCTTGTGCTGGGACATGGGATTGGTCCGGAACGGAATACAGCAGAATCTGAAACAATAGAAAAACCCACCCGATTAGTGCCCCCTTGGTCGCGACAGGCAGACCCATCAACATACAAAATGAGGTCAGCGTTGGTCAGAGGAACGTCTTTTAAGTCCGGTCTAGGTGTGCACACAATGGAAAATTCGGCAACACAGTCGTGTTCGTCACCGCCCTCAGGTAAAGGTCAATAAGAGGGTTCTTACACCTTTTCCAAAATCAAATTCAAGCACTTTTCAAGTATCTTACAGCTGTTGTAAATTACATATTTATATGCACATACTCAAGTGAGTATTTCCCTACCTCACATTAACTCAGATGTTCTTTATGCTATAAACAACCAAATGTGTGTTTCGTGATAGCATTCTACACGAGGATGAAAAATTGAAGAAAAGAAAACTAAGTTTAATATTAATATCAAAATGAGTGATCTGTACATCTCAAAACCCAATTCAAGCGACCTTTCACCTCCACTTAATTAAATGCACTGGTTGCAAGATAAAAATGTGAGTTAATTGATTTAGATAAACAGTTCAAGTTGCAACATTAATTTATAAGTTGTTTTGATGTAATAATGTTGGTAATTACATCAACTTAATTGTGTCATTTGAACTCTAATTTCTGCATTAATTGATTTCAACCTAAATTGAAGTTGAGGTATTGTAATGCAATTGGCTTGATAACTTAATTGTTCTACACCTTGAGTTAAGGATTTCAAATCCACTCCCACTTAACAAGCCTGGACAAGTTCCCACAGTTAAGACAATAGAAATATACAAAGGACATTTTAAGGTGAGCGTCATCTTTTGCCATTCAAATACAACTCGAAATTCAAACTCTCCTGATTGAAACATCATGTGTTGAAATAAACAACTGCAGTTCAAAAATAAAAAGTGAATTGCCTAATATTTTTGTTGTGGAATCAATTAATTTCTTTCTTTAAAGGCAAAAACATGAATAAGCTAAAAGGAAAACCCGATTGAATACAATATTATTTGGAGCAACTTAATTTACAAATGGCTGTCCACTTAAAAACATCTGTCCATGTTCAACATGTGGTAATTAAGTATACACAACTTAAGATTACATTTAAATCATACGGTAAAACAAGTTGGAACGTTTGGAGTAATCAACTTAAAAACTTGTGTTTATGCTACCAATTATTAAGTAAGTGGTAATTGAAAACACCTCTGATTGTAGAGGAAACGCCTTTTCCCCTAACTCAAATAACTTTGTTGCTTTAACAACATGTCATTAGAAGTTGTCTTAACTCAATAATCATCGATGCAACCTATTGCCTTGATTCTCTTTGTTAAGCCAAGCATTTGTTTTTAGAGTGTACGTAGATGGGCTCCCCATATAACCTGGCTGAGCTGATATAAAAACAATCAGCCAAATAACTTCTCAAAACATCATTGATTACTATTTTTTAAGTACTTTTAGGTTGGCAGTAAACATAAGTCAGAGGTACCTGGTGTACTTTGACTCCACTACATGTATTTAATACCTTTAGTTACTTTACAGATGTGGATGAATGATGTGAAATATAATCAAGTGTTGAATCAGACTTTAGTTCCACCTGGAGTAAATCCACCAGCTACCCTGCAGTATACAAAGTCATTCAGACTAGCTGCACCTTCACCAGCTTTGAGAACACTTTCATGATCAATCATTATAAAACATATCATATATATTATTCTGAAATGGACCAATCTGCACAATGACTACTTTTACTGTCGCGACTTTCACTATATTTTGATAAGAATACTTTTCTACTTTTACTTGAGGAACATTTTGAATGCAGGACTTTTACTGTACCACTCTGGTACTTCTACTTTTACTCAAGTACAATATCTGAGTACTTAGTCTGAATTCTAGCTACAAAATCACGCAGCGCTGCATAAAAATAACCTCACAATGGTAACAAGTGGAAAATAATATTTACAAATGTGTACAATGATTTGTAGGTAATTTTGACTACTCAAAACACCTGACTTATACAAAGGAAGACTGTGTTCATTCTACAATTACATGGGATTAAAGTAACATGTAGTTTTACTTGTATAATATTTCCATTTTGTATAAAAGACCGTTTGTTTTCATCTGTTTTAGAATAAACAAAGTATTGGCTTCAGAATACCAAACTTGTTTCGGCAAATTCAGATGATAAATACAACTTTGAAACTTGTAACGGCATAATTACAAGCAGAGAACGGAGTAATGTAACATCACAACAAGCATAACAACAGCCGTGTGTTATGAACACTGCTGTGGGTGCGCAAATCATGAGGTCATCAAACTGGCCTTGTATGAGAGCGATGCCTTTAGAAACTTGGAGAGAGACCAACCTTGCACACAATGCCTGGTTGTACACAGTAGCCTTGACACAAACGTGTGAATCTGTAAGGTTTACCCTTATATTCAAATGTGAACAAAATTGACTGTCTTTGTGTACAGGAACACTGAAAAATGCATTTGAGAGATCTTATTACAGTAAAAAAATGCTGCAGAGGCTGGAACTTAGGAAAGAATCAGATAAGGACTTGGGACGAGCGGTGTATTCCCAGCTGCATTTACTGTAAATCCTGGACAAATCTCCACTCGTCAGGAGGTTTTGTCTCTGATCTTTTTGACAGGAAACACTGGAGTGCGTACCGGAATCGTTACACGGAATAATGACCCCTTGTTTAAGCAGAGAGGTAAACACTGGCCGAATGCCATCAACAACTTCACGTTTCAATGGGTACGGGGGTTGATTTGAACGGAACGTGGACATTAAACATACGTCATATCTGTGAGCTGCCCAGAGTGAGTATGGCCCATCTGAAAGCGCGGCAAGAAGCTCAGAGATATGAGAATTACCCCATCATCCTCAACCAACAGCAATGTGCGTAGAACGGCTACGTTTGTGCACATTTTCATCTTATACATGTCACCTGACATATAGTACATAACATATTCTGTGTGTGTAGATGTCCAATCAGTGACTGACTCCAAATCTTTAACGATTGGATCCAAATCCCTCTATCTATCAGTGGGCCCCCTGGCTAGTGAAATGTGTGGACCGCCCCTGGGATTTGACACAGTTTGTATTGTGTGGGTGTGAGTGCAACAGGAACCAGCTGCGCAGCGAAACCCCAAGCTTAGTTTTAAGCATGAGCTCCTCATTCACACATTCTAACAGAAAAACTCATCATAGCATTTACACAGATTAACAACATTAACAACGTTAGCACGTATAATGCAAATGAGAAGCCTCCATGAACACAGCAGGTGGAAAAACACGTTGATCAGTCAAACGCAACAACGCCTGAGAATCAGGATATGTCAGCAGCCATTTAATACACATTCACACAGTTCTTTATCATCAAAAGTTTTTGAACCATCGTAGGAGATGGCTGCCGGACTTTAAACCCCTCATTTGTGGAATAAATTAGGCCTAAGCCGAACCGGAGTTTCAGATCTCTGCCCAGTGAATGTATTAGGCAGACGGAGGATAAAATAAACTGTTTTTTTTACTGATGTGGGAAATGGATTGACTATCATCACCGTTATCTCTACTGTGAAGTGATACAAAAACTTCTCCTTTACAGTCACCCCAGCCGCTCCCATTGAGTGCATTAGTTAATGAGTGCATACATCTACCACTAAATTTGCAATCAGGCAAATCATATTTCAAATATGTACCCTCTTTAACCACAGGCATGTCTTCTACATTTTCCAATTTTCAAAAGCATGATGTGTGTGTATGTATTCACTTCCCTGGTTCGATGATGCTGGCTGAATTTCCATCTCGCTCGATCGGGTCCCCTCCTCCCCATCTGGTGTAGGTCAGTCTGATTGTGAATGACGTCCTTGCTGTCCCCCTCTCTGCCTCCACTCGCCAGTGTTCTGTGAGCAGTCCCATAATCCAATGTTCAACACTGCCACACTTGAAACATCTTTCTCAAATGAAGGTCTTGCTTCTCGTCTTCTGCCTCGGAAAACCTCTTCTGCCTCTCCCTCGGTATTGTGACCGGCCAGCATTCTGCGTAGCTTGCGCTGTGTCTGTGAGTCCGTTGAGAAAGGCATTACTGAGGTGTGTTGCCCAAACACTTGCTTGGGCTTGGGTTTGTTTATCCCGCTGTTGTCCCCATCTACTTGGGCTGATGGGGGTGGCGAGCTTGGAGTTGACTGCATGGCTGGGGCTTGTAGTGGCGGTGGAGGTGGAGGTGGGCCAGCCGGATTGCCAGGGTTGTACCCCGGGGGAGGGAAAGGATACCCAGTCGAGGAGAGGTCATTCAGGCCTGCAATGGAAGAACACAGAGATGTCGGGTTTACATGGTTTTGGAAATAATTTATTTTCCTTCTTTTCTTCACATTCATCTTCAACCTTAATATTTTCTTTAATGCCCAATGCCAACTGCCTTCTTTCACGGCATTCTGCTTAATCCTCCCAGTATTTATTATAAACACTTTCTGTGAGTGTCCAGTTTTCTATATAAGTCTTTTACTTTAACTTTATTTGTATCTCTACTTCTTTCTTGAAGAATAAATGTATTCTTTAGTTTCTTGATTTTTAATTTACTCAAAAACCTCCCTTTGGAAATCCGAACATTTCCGTCCATATATGTAATTTAGACAGACTGTTTTCACCATATTTTACTCTCATGACGTCTACAATCGGGCCCTCAGGAGGGTGTACAAGCCCCCTACTTTGCCTTGCTCCCATGACAAAATCACCATTTGTTTCACAGTACAAATCGTGCAAAAAACTAATCGTAAACCCACTTTCTACGACGGGATAACCCCTATGTGATGTTTGTTTCACAGTACAACTCACGTAAAAAACTAATCGTAAACCCACTATCTACGACGGGATAACCCCTATCTTCGAGCAGCCCCTTTCATAAACGTCATGGAGTTTTAATTACGTTTAACTTTAAACAATTTAGACATTGTACATCTCACCCAGTATTGGAAAGCCTTTCTAAGTCCGTTTGGTCTCGTGAAGTCAATCAGTTCCACCCCCGCCGCTGGTCCTCTCGTCCCGTACTGTTTTTGTCGCGGGGTAGAGGGAATCCGAGGATCCTGTAGCTACCAACCAGCGTCCGGAGGTGTTCCCAATCGAACTTGCAGAGACCCTGCTCGCAGCGCCAATTGTTATGGAAATCTAAAAACCCCAATACTGTAGAGTACAAGTCAGAAAACAAATAAATGGTGAATCCAACAGAGTTGTCTTTCTGGTGATGTTTATTCGAGGCCTCAAACAAACATCAGATACAATAAAATATAGACACAGGTCTCACAGAGTATAGGATAGTCTGCGCGAGTGTGCGCAGTTTAATATAATAGCAAAGCAATATAAAGGGAGAGTAAAAAGGTGGGGAGGAGAAGAAATCTTCACACGGTCACATTGTTATTAGACACCTGGCCTTGAGCTGTAGAAGTTCTCGTGTGACTTTGTGTGAGTCAACTCAGTAGCCAAAACAGCTCTGTGGCCTTGAAGTAGAGAAGATAGAGGAAAACAGCACAGTAACCAAATGAGAAGCATTTGGTTACTTTGAACATATCAGGATATAATACAATTTCCACTACAGGGTCGACACGTGACTTCAGGAGGCTGGGGATCTGCAGGGAGAGGCTTTTGAGGAGGACCTGAAGAGAGAATAATATCACCTTTTGTAAGAGCCATTTAATAAAGTGTCATGTTTGGGTTCAAGTCGTCACCATTTTTTGTTTTTTCGCTGTGTGCCATTAGTGTGTTGTTATCCTACCTAGGGCACAGGTATTTAAGGTGTGTGTTGTCTCCGGATTGGGTGTGACTGACCCCGGAAGGGCATATGGTTTTTGACCGTCTTAGCGCATGTACAGTTGCAAGAAAAAGGATGTGAACCCTTTGGAATTACCTGGATTTCTGCATAAGTTGGTCATAAAATGTGTTCTGATCTTCATCTCAGTCACAACAATAGACAAACACAGTCTGCTTAAACTAATACCACACAAACAATTATATGTTTTCATGTTTTTATTGAACACACCATGTAAACATTCACAGTGCAGGGTGGAAAAAGTATGTGAACCCCTCGGCTAAAGACTTCTTCAAGAGCTACTTGGAGTCAGGAGTCAGCCAACCTGGAGTCCAATCAATGAGACGAGATTGGAGGTGTTGGTTAAAGCTGCCCTGCCCTATAAAAAATACACACCAGTTTTGAATTTGCTATTCTTAAGAAGCATTGCCAGATGTGAACCATGCCTCGCACAAAAGAGCTCTCAGAAGACCTACCATTAAGAATTGTTGACTTGCATAAAGCTGGAAAGGGTTACAAAAGTATCTCTAAAAGCCTTGATGTTCATCAGTCCAGACACATTGTCTATAAATGGAGAAAGTTCAGCACTGTTGCTACTCTCCCTAGGAGTGGCCGTCCTGTAAAGATGAGTGCAAGAGCACAGCGCAGGATGCTCAATGAGGTGAAGAAGAATCCTAGAGAGCTAGAGACTTAAAGAAATCTCTGGCACATGCTAACATCTCTGTTGACGAATCTACCATACGTAAAACACTGAACAAGAATGGAGTTCATGGGAGGACACCACGGAGGACACCACGGAGGAAGCCACTGCTGTCCAGAAAAAACATTGCTGCACGTTTGAAGTTTGCAAAAGAGCACCTGGATGTTCCACAGCACTACTGGCAACATATTCTGTGGACAGATGAAACCAAAGTTGAGTTGTTTGGAAGGAACACACAACGCTATGTGTGGAGAATCCAAAGGGTTTCACATACTTTTTCTTGCAACTGTACAAGGAGATGTTAACATCTGATCATTCACATTTACTCAGAGGTGGAAGAAGTACTCAGATCTTGTTCTTGAGTAAAAGTAGAAGTACTCAGATCTTGTTCATAAGTAAAAGTAGAAGTACTCAGATCTTGTACTTGAGTAAAAGTAGAAGTACTCAGATCTTGTACTTGAGTAAAAGTAGAAGTACTCAGATTATGAACTTGAGTAACAGTAGAAGTACTCAGGTCTTGTACTTGTGTAAAAGTAGAAGTACTCAGATCTTGTACTTGAGTAAAAGTAGAAGTACCAGAGTGTAGGAATACTCTGTTACAGTAAAAGTCCTGCATTCAAAATGTTCCTCAAGTAAAAGTAGAAAAGTATTCTCATCAAAATATAGTGAAAGTAGCAACAGTAAAAGTAGTCGTTGTGCAGATTGGTCCATTTCAGAATAATATATATGATATGTTTTATAATGATTGATCATGAAAGTGTTCTCAAAGCTGGTGAAGGTGCAGCTAGTCTGAATGACTTTGTATACTGCAGGGTAGCTGGTAGATTTACTCCAGGTGGAACTAAAGTCTGATTTAACACTTGATTATATTTCACATCATTCATCCAGATCTGTGAAGTAACTAAAGGTATTAAATACATGTAGTGGAGGAAAAGTACACCATTTACCTCAGAACTGTAGTGGAGGAGAAGAACAAAGTAGCATAAAATGGAAATACTCAAGTAAAGTACAAGTACCTCAAAATTGTACTTAAGTACAGTACCTGAGTAAATGTACTTTGTACCTATGAATTTAATGATATAATGTGATCATTTAATTTTCATTATTTTCAAATTCACACTGTATATATTTTAATAGCTAGTGATACCTGGATACTATAACTAACTTATAAAACAATGAAACGAGTTTGTGTGCTTCAACCCTTTTAGTTTTTTGTATTTAGCTATACATCACTCTAACCTTATAACAGATAAAGTATGCAATATTCAATCATGATATTGGTTGAAAAAAACACATTTAGATTTTCCATGTTTTGAATAATATTTAAAAAATGTGTCTGTGAGAGCCAACCCCTTTGTATTTATTTACAAAATAACAACAAATCAGTCTGAATCAAACAACCAATCCAACCCGGTATCACGGCAAGACGTGAACATGTGACGATTTACCACGCTGGGAGACGTGAAGATGTCACGATTTCGTCCCTTCAAACGTGACAGTTACACGGTATTGTTAACATGGCCCAACCAAGCCCCCAGGAAGTGCGCCGGAGTCTGATGAGAATATTCGTGCTGGTCAAACGGCGGTACTACACTTCCTTTTGGTTGCTGGGCCCGGAAACACTTTTTCCCATTGACTTACATGGGGAAAGAGTGGTCTGTAACTCGTTGGATAATTTTTTTTAAACTAAATAAACTACCCAGTATGAACGTTTGTATAGCCCTTATTAAAAACATTCGTTCCTCAAGTTGTACAAATGTGCTAATAACGTTATTCTGAGGTATTTCACTCGGCATTATGAACGCGCATCTAACCCACGGGACCGCGCCGCCCGGCACGTTCATGTTACGTGTTCAGTACTACATGAGTTTCTCTTTATCCATGGATGCACAATAACAACGGACCATATCGCCTTACTGCCAGCCCACGGAGCTGTAATAATGGATATATTGCACATGTTTGCTGTAATTCATCATTTGTAAAATATTATACTACATGGGCTGTATGATGTAAATCTTGTACCGTAAATGTTGTATTAAATAAAGTTAATATTACCGACGTAGATTAACGTTCCTGTAGCTTCTTATTGCACTTGCAATTGTTTTAGTTACTTGTGGGCTACTTAACATGAATAATCACAGTTACTATCCTTTTACTCCATCACATTTCAAAAAGAAATAGGCTATTGTTATTTTAACTCCACCACAGTAATCCATCATCAGCTTTACTTTTTAGATAAAGTTTTAACTCACAATTGATCATAACAGGCTTCAACATATACATTTTTATATATTACCAAGTGGTTTCATGTACAACCCACACAAGTATCATGCTAAATGAAGCTCTGTTGCTTGGATATCACTAGATCCTGATGTCAGCGTAATATAAAAGTACATAACGATTGATGTGTAACTTAGCATAATTTACTAGCTAGCCGCTAGCTGCTAACTGCCGCCTCGTTAATATAAATCCAGTACCATGCTGTCATGAACGCGCGGTGCTGTTACGTGTACGCAAATTCACGTGCTTAATGTGAACGAGCCTTTTGGGCGGCGTGGTTAAAGTTGCGCATGCTCTATGAGTGCACATACGGGTACTTCTCAGGCATGCCGGGTAATCTGTGACGTTTCGCTCTCTCAAAAGTTGGGCCATTTTGTCATCATGCGCCATTGAGCAACTCTCATAGGAATGAATGAGGCCCCGCCTCCCACGCTGTATCCAGTTCTTATTATACATCCATGGGCCCAACGAGTGGAGAAATACCCGGAAATGCCGAGCAAATAGAGAGGCGAAGTCCCTCCCTTTCCGGTGGACCTCCAAGGGACCTTATTTCGGAAAAAATTAAGTATTGAAGTCAATGGCGAGAGAAACGTTATCTTTCCATCCCGTTTGAATTGTGCCACGAATTACACATATGATGTTTGTCAATTTAAAAGATAATTTTGCAAGTAAAAAAAAAATGTTTTGCCGTAAAACTGTGAAGTAAGACTTTTTTTGTGTGAAACCGCTCAATGAACTACATCTCTGGTCTCACACAAAACACACGTCACCAAGATGGCCGTCACTATTGTCTTGCCAAACAAGGGATTGACTACCCTCACTATCACCACAATGAAACACGTCCAGAAGAATGTCATGCAAAGCTGCCTGCCTGCCTTCAATTCTTCCTGAACGGCCTGATCTTTTTAATGTTCAATGTTAACCATTTGTGCAGATAGCATGAAGTAATAAAAGATCACCAATGCTAATGTTGCATTAGCATGTCTCCCTCGGGGGGCATCCGGGCTTAAAGGTGTATTATAGAATGATCACACCGGCGTGACAGTACTCTTCAAAGGGTTCACGAAATATGACTACGACTCTTGTTAGAAATTAAAATCAATGTTTTGATGGCATAATGTACCTTAAATGTACCTTCAGTTTAAATGCTGTTTTATACTGAAAAACCAGAAAATTATTGTGCACAACCAGTTAAGCTTTTATTCTGAAAATCCTTCATCTCCGGTTAGCATGTGGCTAGTTTACCATTTCTTATAGAGGTTAATTTAGTAGCGAAATGACACCGAAACCTACTGATTTTAACACTGCAACTATAGACGTATTATTATTGCTGAATATTAAATGAAGGTATAGTTTATTTGAATAAAGTTATTGTTTACAGTAGGGCCGGGACTCGATTAAAAAAATTAATCTAATTAATTAGAGGCTTTGTAATTAATTAATCGAAATTAATCGCATTTTTAATCGCATATACATATTTGACCTAAGAACAGTGAGAAGCAATTTTTTTTCACATGGATTTTAGTATACCATTAGGCGCATTCACACCGCAGTACTTTTCCCACAAAGGTTCATGAGAACTTAGTTCATGAGAACTCTTTGAACCTGGGGGAGGATTAGGCAAATGAAGCCGCTGACGTCACTTCTTCTTCTTCTGCTTTGGGTTTACTGGCAGGCCGCAAATCACTTCACGGCGTATACTGCCGCCCAAAGTCCCCGGCCGGAAGTCCCCGGAGTTGGGGACTGGCTTCAGTAGAAGCTGCTGGGAGTCCCAGCAGCCTTCCGAGTAAATCGCCAGAACGCCGACACCTCCTCATCTCCACCGCTCCCATGTTTTATTTTGTGTTGCCATAAGTTAGTCTCTCTGCGTTTCTGCGCTGGGCTAATGCTAATAATGCTAATGCGAGGATAATAAAATGGCGGCTTCACAAAACTTTTTGGGAGTTTTACGGGGCGTGGTTTGCAATCCGCCCAGCCAATCAGAAATATAGCTCTTTTCTCACAAGAGAGCCGTACGAAAGTCCCTGCTCTCTAGCAGCTCTCTGCTCTCTAGCAGGGACTTTCGTGGGGGTAAAAAGGTTCTCATGAACTAATTTTAGTACCGGCTCTTTTTGGTGTGAACGCGATAAAAGAGGCTAGCTTCCACGCTAGCTGCTATATGTTTTGCATTGAGGTGATACTTGAGGCTTGATGTGCTGCGGTGATATGCGAATTCCGTTTTGCATAATTTGCACACAACCGTGCTCTTATCGACGCTTCCATCCGTCCGTTTTTTAAAACAACATATCCCACTGTTGTTCACTGTGGTTTGTTGTTGTCTGAAGTCATGAACGTTAGTTGGTGCTCCAGTATAATCGGTACGCCTGAAACTCATCCAGTGAGAAACGTTCCGCGGTGCAAAAATAAGTGCGATTAAAATGCGTTAATTTTTTTAACGCGTTAATGTTTGTGTAATTAATTAATCTTAATTAACGCGTTAAAGTCCCGGCCCTAGTTTACAGACGTGGGTAAGATGTGACAACATCCGGAATGACCAGAAACCAAACCAGCCGTGAAGTATTTTCTGTATTTTTTAGAATATTAACTACAATGTTTAGAATGTGTTAAAGGAAAAGTGATGAAAGACAATATGAGGAGAAGAGGCGTGTTTAAGTATGTATTGAATGTACAATGCCTGAATCCTCTGTTTAAACGTAACAACGGACATTAAGATGTGGAGGGCCGGCCCGCAGGGAGGAGCCTACAGAAGCTATATAAGAGCAGCACCTGAGCGGTTCGGGCTCTTTTCTCTGCTAGCGGGGAGCCAGAGGCAGCTGCTTTTCTGCCAGAAAATATCCTGTTTGTGACTTTACCGCGCCTTTTTTATTAATTAAAGTACCAATTTGAAAACATCTCAGAGACTCCATTTAGTCTCCTTTTTAAGCTTCTCTTTCCTGGACGCGAGAATAACCATCACAGTTAACACTCTACTGTTTAACACTTTGGTTAACTTAATGTTACTTCATGTTAAGGCTGATCAAAATTACAAGGCTAAGCCGGCTGTAATGCTAACTAACGTGCTTGCTACTAGCTAGGTAGCTAACTTGATCCAGCCAGCCACTCCTGGTCCTTTCATCAGACGGGAAGCGAAAGAACGAGTAAGACCCATTGTTGGTATGATTACAGCCTGGTACAAAGCACACAGGCATATTGTTAAAGTGATCTTATATCTCTTATATTTAGTGGAGGAAAACAATTATGACATCACTTACGGGACTCTGGGATTTGTAGTCTTTCTAGTTGCGTATTTTTCATAGTCTTTACGACAAACTCTGACTTTTTTGACATGGAAATGATTTTAAAGATTGACAAACATCATATGTGTAATTCATTGCACAATTCAAACGGGATCGAAAGATAAGTTTTCTCTCCCCATTGACTTCAATAAATAATTTTTCCGAAATAAGGTCCCATGGGGCGGAAGTAGATGGGCGGGATTACACCTTTCTATGCTCTACCACGACGGTCGGTTGTTATTGTCAATATTAATATAATAATTATTTATTTTTTAATAGTTAGACTCGATTTTGCGGATTTTCTTGTTGCCCCAGCTGGTCAACACCTCTTTTATCAGAAACAAAGGCTACATTAATGTATTAAATCGATGTTAATCTATGTGTGTGGTTGTGGAATTAACGGACGTGACGTTGTGCGATTGCGTTGTCAGGCAACAGCTTGGGTTCATGTTAATTTACAAACTCTTCAACGAGAACCCTAGTTATATCTAAAAACATTGTAGAGGGCCTCACGAAAGACTTTAATGTAAATTTAAATTTAAATGTTAAGGAATGTGTGTATAACAAAATACATCCGTCATAAACAATACCGGAAACAGACGTAGACAAGATCCTCAGCTCGGTGATTGGATGTTTGAGTCGCAATGCATGCTGGGATATGGTGTTTATGCAATGTGAAATCCGAAAACATTTTTTAAAAATGTGTGCTTGCTTTTCTCTTTGAAAGTCATCACATAACGGCATTGTAATACACGGTTCGGCTGCATTAAATATTACATATCTGCCGTAGTTCTCTATAGAGCCCTGATGAGAAGACTTCTAGACAAACAGGAAGAACTGCCGTCAAAACTGAAAATGTGACGTGGATCATAAATATAACATAAATATAAACAACATCTTACATTTCTTTTCACACAATACGTCTCCTTGCAGTATCAACACAAATTCGGCTGACTTTTATATTTGATCCAATTGGTAGATAAGCTGTATTTACACCATAACGGTGCACAGCTGATAGAAAGGGACACCTAGTGGTTAAAGCACGTTATTGAATTTTATTACAGCAAAAACACGTGGGTTTGCTATCCTGGCTCCTAAATGGTGGAATGAGCTCCCCATTGACATCAGGACAGCAGATAGCTTACACACCTTCCGGCGCAGACTGAAAACTCATCTCTTTCGACTCCACTTTCGAGCGATAGAACTATTAACAAAGCAGCACAATCAAAAATTACTGTTACAACAAATGTCATGTGTGCAGAGTAAAAATGCCGACGTTTAAGCAAGAAATAGAACTTAAATATAAAAAATAAAAGTACTATCTAAAGTGTTTACATTCAAATCATCAATACACATTTATATTTTATACACTGATCATAAATATGACATATGCATCTCAAATGAATGAAAGCAGTCATATAAGATGCACTGTAGTAAAAAAAAAACAATACATAACAGGTAAATACCTCAATCCTTCAAATGTGTACTTAAGTGCAGTACTTCCTCCACTGTAACTACATCATGTGTCATGTTGGGTAGTATATGAAGACTGATGGTAAATAAACTCTTGTATATTTAAAGTGTATTTAATAAATAGTTTTACGGTTTTTAATGCAGAATTAAAGAGAAACTTTACAGCAGGTAAGAATCTTGTTTTTGTTGACCTTCAGTGAGAAAGTTGATGGATAAGCGGATAGATCATGTGACTTCATTATGATGACTGTCCTCTAAATCCACACAACTGTAGGCCGTGAAGGAAGGAGAAAGCACAAGGCCCATTTTAATTTACTAATCATGTTCTTAGAATTATTTCAGCTTAAATTGTTGAAAAAGCTCGACTCTTTATTGTAGTTTTTTAAAAAGGACATATTATTCTCATTTCACGTTCATATTTGGATTTTGTGCTTTTACTGTGACATGTTTAAATGCTCTAATGTTCAATAAGTGCTATATTTCTCTCACTGCCAGATTCTCCTTCCATTGGAATGAAGATATAACGAAGTGAGTTTTTGTTTGTGTCTCTGAGCTGCAACCACAGCTTCTGTTCGAGCTGCCTGCAGACATTCTGGGAACAAAGTAAGAACACAAACTGTCCACTTCAAACTTTTATATATGAGCATTTTCCTTTTCATCCTACGTTGTTGTTTTTTAAACGTGTTAAATTGTATGTGTTTTTCTTCAACAGATACCTGGACAAAGTCACCGTCCTGAACTGAATACCAAAGGACATTTCCCTCTGAAAGACATCCTGACTCCATCTGCTGGTGAATAAATGACATAGCAGCATTTCCTGATGTTGATCATTCACCCTGTGACGGAGGTGAGAGAAAACGAAAGTGGATTTAGACATTGTTGAACAGCGCTGAGACGCCATTACAGGGTGTGAGATTTCTGCTTGGAGACACGTTTGGAGTATATTTGGGGAGAAGTGGAGAGACTGTAAGTTGGTGAGTCCTGCTCTAGAAATAACTTTAATACCAAATGGCTGAGAAAACCGCTCTTGTTGAAAGTTATCTGAGCTGCCATGTTTGTTCAGAGACTTTCAGAGATCCTGTGTCTCTGGGCTGTAACCACAGCTTCTGTTCGAGCTGCCTGCAGACATTCTGGGAACAAAGTAAGAACAAAAACTGTCCCATTTGTAAAAGAAAGTCCTACAAAGATCTTATTGTGGTGAACTTTGGACTGAAGGAACTGTCTGACTCCTTTGCTGAGAGACAGAAAGCTGGATCATCTGAGACAGAGAAAGGAGAGAAGAAGGTGGAGGTGGTGTGTAGTAAACATCCAGAAGAGCCTAGATTGTTCTGTATGGATGAAGAGAGAGCTGTGTGTCCTGTCTGTGAGTTTTCTCTCCACCAGAGTCACAAGGTGGTTCCTGTAGAACAAGCAGTCAGTGAGCTGAAGGACCTGCTGACATCTGACTTAGAGTCTCTGCAGGACAAGAGGGACAAATACAAAGGAGTGGAGACAACATACAAGGAAGTGATTCAAGTGTCCGAGAAGCAGCTGCTGTCCACAGAGAGGCAGATCAGAGCAGAGTTCATCAAGCTCCATCAGTTCCTGAAAGAGGAAGAGGAGTCCAGACTGGCAGCTCTGAGGGAGGAAGAGGAGCAGAAAGGGAAGACTATCAGCAGAGAGATGAAGAGCATTCAGGAGCACATCTCCTCTCTGTCACACAGTATCTCTGCTGTTGAAGAAGAGCTGCAGAAACTCAACGTGCCCTTCCTCAGCAGTTATAAAGCCACTCAGAGCAGAGCCAGAGTCCAGAGCTCACTGTCAGACCCACAGCTGCTCTCAGGAGCGCTGACAGATGTGGCCAAACACCTGAGCAACCTGTCCTTCAGAGTCTGGGAGAAGATGAAGGACCAGGTCCACTTCAGTCCTGTCCTTCTGGACCCAAACACTGCAAGCAGCTGGCTCTCTCTGTCTGATGATCTGACCAGTGTGAGACGTGGAGACAAAGATCAGCAGCTTCCTGATAATCCAGAGAGATGCACTAAGTATGCTGATGTTCTGGGCTCTGAGGGCTTCAGCTCAGGGAAACACAGCTGGGAGGTGGAGGTGGGAGATCATCCTGACTGGATTATAGGTTTGACTAAAGAGTCAGCTGACAGGAAGGGAGAGATACCAGGTGCCTCTCCAAAAGATGGAATCTGGTGTTTATCACACAGCAGTGGAAGATACTCTAATGGTGCTGGTGAGACTGTCACAGTGGAGAAGAATCCCCAGAGGATCAGAGTCCAGCTGGACTATGACAGGGGGGAGGTGTGCTTCTACGACCCTGAACACATGACTCCCATCTGCACTCTCAGAGACACTTTCACTGAGAAACTCTTCCCATATTTCAGTATTGGAAAAGCTAGTGATGCTAAAACTGCTGATATGAAAATCTGTCAAAGTGAGATTCCTCTGTGATGCTCAGGAGTGTTGGTTCAGACTTTATTCTGACTTCACTCTCCGTCTACATCTCTTTGGAACATTCAAGAAAATAATCAACAGATGATGAAATATTAATCTTTGCATGACATTTTTACGCATTATAATCAAAGAGTCAGTCAAAGACAAACAAACAACTTGATTGTTTATTGAGTTTATTTTGCATCAAACTTTATTACAGTGTGTTTATAGTTTTCATTTGACTCATTTAATGATCGATGAATGTTCACATTTTTAATCCAAGAATCTTTAAATGGATGAATTTATTTTCTGTTATTCTTTGTAATGGATGAAATGAGAATGTTTGATTAAGTTTTGTGTGAATTCTTGAAGAAATGTAAGAAGTCTGTATATCGTGCTGAAACTTCATGACATCAACCAAACTAAGAATCAAAGCTGTCAGTTCTCCTTTGATCTAGTTTCGAGTCAAACATCACGTTATAGCAGTATACGTTATCAGTTTAACTTCTAACTTCTCTTTCACTCGACCTCTCCTACTCCCAACTCTATGTCAGTAGAAGAGCTGGTCTGTTGCCTGTGTTATTAAAGTGACCGTTTACCGAACCCTTTGTGTACATTGCTAAGCTAATTTGACCTGTCTCGAGGACACGCTTTGTTTAGGAGTGAGAAACCCTCTTTTTGTTTGAACCTGTTCTTTTTGTTTACTGATAAGAGTAGGTGAGAAGCCTGTACTTTATTCCTTTTGGTTAGGCAAGTTTTAGAAAAATGTTATTGCTGCGCCTAGGTTCCCCTAGACCTGGGCCTAACATACATTTCTAATGAACCTAAAGGTAATTATAGCTGTACAAGTAAGTGTAGTATTTGTAGATATCTTGTGTTTAAATAAGCAGCAGTTTAATTCAGAAATGTGTCGATGAGGTTGTTTCTTCACGTACATCTGTCAAATAGCCATGTGACAAATTACAGAGAATATAAATGATGACAATTGTACAAAAATATAAATAAATAATCGTAATGATCTAATCTCTTATTTAATTAATTGCATCCCTTCAAACATCTGTTTTAACCTTTACATTCATAGATGCCAAACTCATGAAATCTGTTTGCTTGTGTGAAGTCATGTGACGGATGAACCTGCTGTAAACAAAGAAGCTCCCCTGATGAAGGACACTCAGCAGAAAACATGTGAGGGGTAAAGCATGGCATACTGGAGCTGTGCAACGTGTCTGATTTGATGGAGTTGTTTTGATTCTCTCTTAGAAACTGTCATGAGTCACATTCACATTATACAACTCCACTGCAGCATTATAACAAATACAAAGTAGCTTCAACACTAAAAATAGTAATGCATTACAATCATTTCCTGCAAAATACGTCTTTAACCCTCGTGTTGTGTTCGACAGCTGTTACCGTTCATGGTGGTCGCGGGTCCATTTTGACCCATGATTTATTTCAGTCCAAAACACACACAAAAAATGACTATCATCCAATATTGCTTTAACTACATCATAACTAACTTATTATGCATTCATAACCGTACAATCCTGATGTAATTTAATGTTATGGCCCCAAAACACATTACACCACATATTGCACACGTGCATGTGTGTTCAGGTTCAAGTGTTAGTGTACATATTCTTTGAGAAAGGTGGAGTTCCCGTGGGGGGAGGGGGGCAGAGGGAGGGGAGACCAGGTGCATGTTGCAAACAATTATTGTTACAGTTGATGAAGGGGGGGGGAGGGGTGTCTGAAGTCAAAGATGAATCTTGATTGGGCCAAATTTTACCCAGAGTCTCCAAAAACAATTCTGCTGGGTCTCCCCAGACCCCAACACCAAATTATACACTTTTTTTTTTAAGAGACCTTCAGACTTGGCTAAAATTGTCAAAATCAGTTTTGTAGTGTTTATATATCTGCTGTGGAGGATATCATGAAGCTTTGTTCCGGTAAAAAAAACTAGAGCGTAGTTATTATATAATTCTAGCTTGAAACGGGTCACGGGAGACCCGAACACAACATAAGGGTTAATCACTTTGATAATTTGTCGGCATTTACTTCAAACCCAAATGATCCAGTTGTTGATCAGCTGTGTTATTTAAGGTGTAATAAAACAGCCTCATTGAAGAGGACATACTGAGGGGTTATACACATAGATGACGGACTGTCTGAATGATTTGCTCTGTAGGAGAGTCTTCACTCAAGATGTACTACTTTCACTATAACATGTATTCATTGTGTAACCTCCAGTCTTCAAGGAGAACATGTACAAATGTGCAAAATGTGCTCCACATCATAATATGTGATTGCATGGTCACGTCTCACTTCCCGTAAACACCACAAGATGAAGACAAAGTCAAGATGTGTTTAACTGCTGGATCATTTTGAACACTGAACATGTCATTTCTTTCACTTATTCACATGAATATTATTGTTTCATGCACAGGTTGATCAATAGCTATCTTTATTTTAATACATATCCTTCATAGAAACACCATCCTGTTTGACAGACATACTGTATGTCCAGGGAACCTAAGAAATGAATCTCTGCTGTGGCTATCGTTGTGGCTTCATCAGGCACAAAGTGGTCAAATCCTCTCCAACACATTCTTCAGATTGCATTATATCTTAGACACGAGTCTTTCAGCTCTTCACAGTCCAACTGTTGTTTTGAGCTGCTATCATGAAACCTGGTTGTACAACTTATTAACAGAGCACTTTATAAATACTTTTTGCAACAATCTTTTCATGTTCTGTGATCTCATTCCTTCCTTTGTTAACCGGAGTTAGAGAACAACTCAGCTGCTACAAACCTACTTACAGGGCAATATAAGTATCTGTATGAGTGCAGTTTGTCTTTCCTCATGACAAACACTTTACACCACAAACATTTACTGTTAAAATACAAATCAGTGTCAGCTCCTGCACGTTCTCTTGAAGCACCGCCTCCACGAAGTAATCTCTGTTTAATGAGCCAATTAGGCTTTCCCCTCTCATCCTGAACAGGTCACCCTCCGGTCAAACGTCCGAGGAAGGCCGAAGATGGGAACTCCCTCTTGAAGTGTGCTGGTGACCTTCTGATGTGACCACTCAAGCTCTGCTATCTCCTCAGTGTAAAATAATTGTTGATCTAATTCCTTTATTCATCACTATAAACATAAAAGTATATTCAAACATTAGAGTCTATACATGTTCTGATCATAATCTCTTGATGTTAGGACACATGTAAGTACGCCTTGTTTACATATCTCTCCCTGTGTCAGATTTTTCTCTCCAAAACATAGTCACGTGACGTAGACGTGAAGAAGTGTGGGCCCACAGCTGAGAGGAGATACAGAAAGACTGGCCCAGTGTCCTCTGCCATGGCGGGGAGATAGAAAGTCTTCAGGTTCAAATCAGAGACAGTGATCATACGGCTGTCTTGCCTCTTTAGATTAAGAAGTGTATTGCTTGCCCTGTCTACATCTGTCTGCGTTTGACACTGTTGACCACAACATATTACTAGACCGACTAGAAAACTGGGTGGGACTTTCGGAAACAGTTCTAAATTGGTTTGAATCCTACTTAAAGGACAGATAATACTTTGTTTCTATAGGTAAATACACATCTGAGTTGACAAATATGACATGTGGGGTTCCTCAAGGCTCCATCTTGGGGCCTCTTCTCTTTAACATCTACATGCTACCACTGGCTCAGATAATGAAAAACAACTAAATAAGTTACCATAGCTATGCCGATGACACGCAAATGTACGTAACAATTTCACCAGGAGACTATGCTCCAATTCAAACACTGAGTAAGTGCATTGAACAAATCAATGACTGGATGTGTCAGAACTTTCTCCAATTAAACAAAGATAAAACTGAGGTAATGGTTTTTGGAGCCAAGTCAGAACGTATAAAAGTTAGCGCTGAGCTTCAGTCTGCAATGTTCAAAACAACAGATAAAGCCAGAAATCTAGGTGAAGTCATGGACTCTGACCTGAGTTTCAACAGTCACATTAAAACAGTTACTAAATCAGCCTACTATCACCTAAAGAACATATCTAGGATTAAAAGACTAATGTCACAGCAGGATTTGGAAAAACTTGTCCATGCTTTTATCTTCAGTAGACTGGACTACTGTAATGGTGTCTTCACAGGTCTCACTAATAAATATATTAGAAAGCTGCAGCTGATTCAGAACGCCGCTACTCGAGTCCTCACTAACAGGGCTGGCCTGGCCCGTAGCACTGGCGTTATAGATGTTCGCCTAGGGCACCAGATCTGTGGGGGCTCTGCGCTGGTAGAAAAACATTTTTGACCATTGGCGCTCATCCTAATTTTCGGCCTTGATGTAACAATATTCATAATTAAGTAAATGTAACACCCTTTTCATCCCGGTTACACTTTTCATTTGCCCTGTACGATGGGCGCTGTAAGTGATGAAAATGGGGGATGTTGGCTTATCTGGTGCCCCTAGCTCACAGCCAAAGTGCGAGTGAGCGTGGGAGAAAGGGAGGGTGCACCGGTACCAGCGCTGTTGTTATTAGAATCTGGTGCTAGCTGCTCTAACGGATATAAGAAGAAGATGTTTCTACAATAATGTGGAGGGAGAGTCCTCTCCAGTCAGACTGAGAGGCTGATAACTACAGCTCAGTGAGGTAAAGGACTCTCAGTGTTTAGATAGTTCACTTTAGTCTAAGTTGTCTCAGTGGGTCTCAAACGTTTTGATCACAATTTATGTAAAGAAATATTTCCAAGGCACTCCTTTATAATTATTGGGATAAAAAGGTTTGAAATCATTTCAATGTATACTATAGGACAGTAAACCAAAAATATCGTTTTAAACTGGAGAGATAAAAAAATATACACGAATAAATAAATGTTAATAGGTCAAATAAGATATGAAAGAACAACAAAATAAAATAAGTTACATTTATTTGTTATTGGCTATGGTAGGTTATTGGTTATGTTCACCTACTTATTTGATTATTAAAATGTAAACCGATCTTTTTCATATGGGTGTTTAGAGTTGTACCCCCTAGATCAGTGTTTCTCAAACTTTTTCATTCCAAGGACCACTTAACCAATAAAAAAACACTCGCGGACCACCTAACTCCACAAATATCAAAAAACACATCGTTTTTCTAGAACAGATTACAAATCGCCTGAAAATGGTACAAACAAGTGGCAACATGTGTGATGAAGGTGTTGCGCTGGGCTATATCATGTAATCGAAAGTGAAACTTAACCTCGCTCCATTGCGGAGATATTCCCGCAAGAGTGCGGAAAACTTAAATGTATTTATTTATTTCAAATGTGAAATGTTACCAATATACTCGCGGACCACTAGGGGGCGCTCACGGACCACCAGTGGTCCGCGGACCACACTTTGAGAAGCACTGCCCTAGATCTAGTAGTAATTCTGCTCAAAGTGCACCAGATTGAAGCATTTTACTTTAAAATGTTCAAAAAATTCTTCCCGGGGGATTATACCCCCGGACCCCTCTAGGATGTGACGTCCACCCCCCATTCCATTGTGTGTTCCTTGGATACTCTATTGATCTTTATATGTTATATTGTACGATTCTCTGGCTTTGGCACCAGCTCAAATTACATTTACATTTGGAAAGAGAGAGGCAGTGTTTCGGCATTGATGATGGAATATAACGTAAATGTTTATCCCCTCTTCTCCTTGTGAAAGATCCAACAATTGTCATGATTCTTGTGTTATGTCACGTTTTAGTTTTGTATGTCTTGTTATGGGTGTGTTTCTGTTCTCTCTGTCATGTTTTCCTCCTTGTGTATTGTCTGGTCCCTCTCCCTGGGTTTTTCCTCCCTGTCGTTAGTTTCCCTGGTGTGTCTAATTGTTTGATTGTGTTCACCTGTGGCCCTTGTGTTTCTCCTTCCCTGCCCGGCTGTTTCTCGTCTGGTGATTACCCCTCCCTGTATTTAGTCTGGTCTCTTCCTGTGTTCAGCGTTGGTGCTTCTTTTGTTTGTGACCTAGTTCACCGTAAAGTGTTTTGTTTGTTTCCATGTGATATGTTCGATAAGAGCCCTTGAAATTTGAAGTATTATCAGTATTATCTGCGTTTGGGTCCTACCTGCTTCACTCCGCGTATCAGAAAGCACCAACCAAGAAATGGACCCAGCGGATTTTCAGGAGTTTGAGATGGATCTGTTCGATCTAGACTCTTCTCTACAATGTTATCATGCTGAGTGGAAAGGAACTTCTTCTAGAAAGGACAAAGAGGCTATTCTCGAGAAGGCACGAATGGAGGTGGCCGAAATGCCTTGGTTGAGGAGTTCGTTGCCGGAGTGGTTACAGCTTTTCACAAGTTGTCCTGAGGATTGGTCCGACGCTTCTAACCCTTTCCTCGGATCCGACTACGGTCCTGTTGGAGGTCCACGGAGTCTCCAAAGAGCCTCTAGGAGACGCAGGGCCAGGATTCCAGCCCGTGCTCCAACAGCCATGATTCCGGTGTGGGATTCCCGGCCTGCTAGCCCCAGGCATGCTAGCTCCCTGGCTCCCAATAGACCTATCGCTAAGCCACGCCCCCTTTGAAAACTCGGACAAACAAAGCCGACCGTGAATGACTGTTGACAATGGCCGCGGGGGGAGTTCAAGTTAAAATAACATTAAAATAGAAGCAATAGCTAATAAAAGCAACAGCAGATGAAAGTTAACAGTTAAAAGCAAGAGTAAAAAGGTAGCCATGTATTTCTTTATATAAAATATCTAATCTTGTTGCCTATCGTGTGTAGTGGTGACTGTTGTGTAACCATTGAAATGATAATATGATGTTGAATGTTATCAGTGGTGGTCACTACATTAAATCTATAACTATAACTGTCCTTGTTGGTCATCATTTTCACTGTTATGCACCTGGCTGACTGTAACGTTACCTTTTTTTGGGGTGAGGGTCTGTGTATTTTCGGAGCAGCACACACGAGAGCCCGGATGGGATCTGGATATTCCAGAGTTGGCTTCCCATCTCTGAAGTGCTTTGAGGTGAAAAGACAGTTCGCAAAAGTTAGCTAAAAACACCAGCTAACTAGCGAGGACGAAAAGTCAGACAGCAAACGTTGATGTTGATAGCCAGCTAACTAGCTACAGTGTTAACAAGTTGGCAGCTAACGTTAGCTAGCTGGGCTGGATATACGCTAGCTAGTTGGCAGTCAAAGTCAATCGTTAGCAAACTAATAGTTTGGTCTACGTTTCTAATACATGCCGTCAAATACTATGTCTTTATGAATTGACCTTACCTTTGAGCAAACACAAGTGTCCTTGGTAATTGTCTTCACATTCAGTTGTGTATGTGGTCGACGACACAGCATAATCCACCGCTTGCATTTGTCGAGTTTTCTTTTGGGCTTCGGAAAAGGTACGAAATATACTCCTCCATCCAGTCTTTCAGGGTACCTGGTGTCCAAATTACAGGTACCCCACGCACAGCCTTTCACCATCAGATATTAGCTAGAAACTGAACTCTTCACAGTGGTTTCGATCACAGACGTCTGGTTTTGGTTTGATGCGCCCCACAAACGGCTTTTCTGGTGATGTCCGAGTTTTCTGCCAAGAGGGATTTTCGCTGTGATATGATTGGACAAATTATATTTGGGGCGTGGTTTAGCGATAGGTCTATTCCCAACCTGGCACCATACGCCTTGGTGGGTTCCGCCTACACTCAACCCGTGCTTCTGCTCCAGTTCCTGCTCCTGTCCAGGAGTTGTATTCCGGAACTCGGCTGGCTTATGGAGGTCCACGGAGTATTCAGGCGGCTGCTAAGAGGAGTCGTCGCAAGGCCAGGCTAGCAGCCGGAGCAGCCACAATTCCGACTCCAGTACAAGCCCCAACAGCCATGGTTCCGGCTCCAGTGCCGGACCCAGCAGCCATGCCTCCATGCTCCAGTACCGGCCCACGCAGCTTTGCGTCCATACTGGATTACCTGGCGTACACAGCCAGGGTCCAGGCTTCCACACCGGACCTTACAGTCATGTTTCCGGCTCCAGAACCGGACCTTACAGCCATGTTTCCGGCTCCTGAACCGGACCTTACAGCCATGTTTCCGGCTCCAAAACCGGACCTTACAGCCATAATTCTGGCTTCAGTACCGGCCCCAGTAGCCATGGTCCCGACTCCAGTTTCGGCTCCAGGACTGGCGTACCGGCCAACGCCAGCTCCCCGAGGCCTGTCGGTGTACCGGCCGACTCCAGCACCTCGTCTCCTGCTGACTCCCCAGCCGACGCCAGCTCCCCGAGTCTTGTCGGCGTACCGGCCGACTCCGGCACCTCGTCTCCTGTTGACTCCCCAGCCGACGCCAGCTCCCCGAGTCTTGTCGGTGTACCGGCCGACTCCAGCACCTCGTCTCCTGCTGGCTCCCCAGCCTACGCCAGCTCCCCGAGTCTTGTCGGCGTACCGGCCGACTCCGGCACCTCGGCTCCTGCTGGCTCTCCAGCCGACGCCAACTCCATGTCTTGTCCCGTTGGAGGTCCCGCAGACTACTCTTCTGCCGGGGGTCCTGCCAACCCTATGTCCTGAGCCGTTGGAGGTCCCGCAGACTACTCTTCTGCTGGGGGTCCTGCCAACTCCATGTCTTGTGTCGTTGGAGGTCCCGCAGACTGCTCTTCTGCCGGTGGTCCAGCCAACCCCATGTCCTGTGTCGTTGGAGGTCCCGCAGACTACTCTTCTGCCGGGGGTCCTGCCAACCCTATGTCCCGTGTCGTTGGAGGTCCCGCAGACTACTCTTCTGCCGGGGGGGGTCCTGGAATCCTGGAATCTTGCCGACACCTGTCCCATCGGCTCCGGATACTGTCCGGTCGACACCGGCTCCTACCCGGCCTCCGGAGCTGTCCGGTCTTCGCCCTCGAGCCCGGTCCCCTGAGTTCGCCCGCTGTGGGCTTCGCCCCTCCTCGAACTCTGCCTTGCCCCCGGGCCGTCCGCCCGAGACCCCTTCCTCGAACTCGGCCTTGCCCCCAGGCCGTCCGCCCGAGACCCCTTCCTCGAACTCTGCCTTGCCCCCGGGCCGTCCGCCCGAGACCCCTTCCTCGAACTCTGCCTTGCCCCCGGGCCGTCCGCCCGAGACCCCCTCTTCGAACTCTGCCTCGCCTTGGGCTGTCAGCCAAGGCCCGTCCACCGGACCCCCTCCACCCACCCTGCTGGACGTTGTTGGATTTTTGTTTTGGTGTTTAGGGACGTCTAGAATCCGTCCCTTGAGGGGGGGGGGGGTTCTGTCATGATTCTTGTGTTATGTCACGTTTTAGTTTTGTATGTCTTGTTATGGGTGTGTTTCTGTTCTCTCTGTCATGTTTTCCTCCTTGTGTATTGTCTGGTCCCTCTCCCTGGGTTTTTCCTCCCTGTCGTTAGTTTCCCTGGTGTGTCTAATTGTTTGATTGTGTTCACCTGTGGCCCTTGTGTTTCTCCTCCCCTGCCCGGCTGTTTCTCGTCTGGTGATTACCCCTCCCTGTATTTAGTCTGGTCTCTTCCTGTGTTCAGCGTTGGTGCTTCTTTTGTTTGTGACCTAGTTCACCGTAGAGTGTTTTGTTTGTTTCCATGTGATATGTTCGATAAGAGCCCTTGAAATAAAGGTATTATCAGTATTATCTGCGTTTGGGTCCTACCTGCTTCACTCCGCGTATCAACAATCTTTCAGGGTCAGACATCATGTCGGTTACCTGCAAGTTTCTTTGATTCTTATTACAATGCTCATTAAGATATTCCTTTACATTGAGGAGAAGACACCACTATGGTCCCCAAGCTCTCAGTAATAACACAACTATTCTCCATAAAGTCCTCAAGATGTTGAAGGGTCAAACTGAAACTTGTAGACAATGTTGGGCATGGAGGGACGAGGGGACCTCAAAGAAAGGTCAGTTCTCATCAACCAAATATCTGCTGCCTGAAGGAACTCTTCACAGTGGACGCTAGAACCAAAGTGACGGGGGACGAATGGTGTAGTGAGGCTCTCTTATATTCATTAAAGTAGTAAAAAGTACAATTTCAGAATAATATATGTTATAGTTCAGGTCCAAACTAAAGACTTATTTAAGTCTTGATTATGTTTTATATCGCTTATCTGCGAAGTAGTGGAGTAAAAGTACAATATTTACCTCTGAATTGTGGTGAGGTAAAAGTACAAAGTAGCAGAAAATGGAGATACTCTCGTAAAGTACACAAACCTCAGAATTGTAGCTTAGTACAGTACTTGAGTAAATGTACTTAGTTACTTTACACCACTGATAATATCAATGCAAAAACAAAATGTCACCTTAACTCATGTCATTAGTCAGTGCATGGTCTGGTAAAGGAACTTATCAGATGGTGATGGGGGACCCAGCTGCAGCATCCTGGTTGTGAAATACTTTATGTTGTTTGCATCAGTTCCAGTAACACGGTGGAGGGGATTGTAGTGATGGGACTCTGCGTTGATGTAGTAGCTGGTTTAGGTCTGGATCTCTGGGATGTTGTGACCTCTGGAGTGGAGCTGCTGGGTGAGGATCTTCATGTTGACCCAGTGGTTTGACCCAGGAGAGCGGAGCAGCCGGTGTCAGCGGTCTCACCTGGATCATCCTGAAGTGAAGCTGGAACCATAAAACAAGGAGGAGGTTCAGTGGAGACAGGTTTCATCAGGAGGGTTTCATGTTTCCTGTTGATGTTCTGCTGCTGATGCAAAAGAGTTCACTGTTAAAGTAGTTCAATGTGAGAGGAGGTTAAAGACGGTTGGACCTGTTGGTCTGTTTAAGCTGCTCTTCATGAATCATCCACCAGAGGGCAGAGTGTGAGAGTGACTGCTAGTTTCCTCTGTCACTTCAAATAACTGCATCAGGTCACATCAGGTGAGGTGAGTTGGTGTCAGGTTGAAAAGTGTCTCCATGTTTGTATAATGTTAAATACACGAGTTATTTAAACATCATGTCATCCAGGAATAAAGCAAGATTATACATCTATGATTTCAAGGATATGTTAGATCATGATGAATGGATACCTTTATAATATAAGGACACATCTGTTTTATTTCTTGATATCTTTAATAATAACTTGTGTTTATTAATAATGTGTTTCTTTAACAATATCAGTAGATTTTATTTGAAAGGAACATGAAGACGTGAGGCAGGATAAAAGTTGAAGGAAACTCATGTGACAGCGGTTGAAAGAAAATGATGATGAAAAACAGCCTGTTGATATGTTCCACCCTACTTCGACTCAAATACAACAACCATTTCCTTCTTGAATGCATTTGATGAGCTTTTTAGATTTTGACGATATAAAACACCAAGAAAGATGAGCTTTAAAATAAAAAGAATGTATTTAACCTCTTGTGTTTGTCTTCAACAGATACCTGGACAAAGTCATCGTCCTGAACTGAAACCAAAGAGCATTTCCCTCTGAAAGACATCCTGACTCCATCTGCTGGTGAATACATGACATTACTGCATTCCTGCTGTTGATCATTCATCCTGTGACGGAGGTGAGAGAAAACCAGAGACTGTATAAAGGAGGACACCAAAGAAGATTTAGAGATTGTTGAAGACGCCATCAGAGGAGGTGAGATCTCTGCTGGGAAACACACACTTGGAGAGAATAAAGAAGAGAAGTGGAGAGACTGTGAGTTGCTGAGTGCTGAAATATCTTTATGTTTCTTTTAACTACATCAACAGATTTGAATTGAAATAAACAATTTGATTTCCGGCAGGATGGAGGTTAATTAATTAAACTAAGATAATGAGACATCTGTATTTTCTTTAAAGAATTTGAGGCTAAATACATTTAACTTTCATTTCCTGAAAATCCTGTTTTTAAAAAACCTTTTACTCTCCTATTTATACATTCTAAATATATGCAAGACATTAACTGAACATGCGTTGTTTCAAAAACAACTAGATCATTATTTATTTTGCAGGGGTTTGTCTCTAAAAAGGAAATCCAAAAAGTGTTGAAATTAACTCGTGGTTTGATCCTTGATACCAAGGAGAGGGTGAAGATATGATCACATGAATAAATGAGAGTGAAAACGTGTCAGGAAGAAAAACACATACACTCGAGTTGATAGACTTTAGACTATATCAGGATTATGATTTCTACATTAACTGAGATAA
Source organism: Gymnodraco acuticeps (assembly GCF_902827175.1). Lineage (NCBI taxonomy): Eukaryota > Metazoa > Chordata > Actinopteri > Perciformes > Bathydraconidae > Gymnodraco > Gymnodraco acuticeps. The sequence goes on along the minus strand of NW_022990081.1, from coordinate 119,039 downwards.
ATGTTCAACATACAATGAAGTTTGCTCTCATGCTTTGAAGAAGTATTCACAAAATGAATTGAACATATTTGAGCCACTTTGACTTTTATTGACCGATAAAACACGATAAACAAATGAAAACTGAACAACAGCTCTGGTTCCTAACAATTCACATGGAGAGAGTTTATCTTTAGTTTCCACCTGTCTCATTGAAGGTCCCGCCCTCCCCGGCCTTTGCAGTCTCACTTGGTGTTCAGCTCCTCCCATTGGTTATCTCAGTCTCCACCTGTCTCCTTTAAGGTCCCGCCCTCCCTAGCGGATAGATCATGTGACTTCATTATGATGACTGTCCTCTAAATCCACACAACTGCAGGCCGTGAAGGAAGGAGAAAGCACAAGGCCCATTTTTATTTAGTAATCATATTATTAGAATTATTTCAGTTTAAATTGTTGAAAAAGCTCGACTCTTTATTGTAGTTTTAAAAAGGACATATTATTCTCATTTCACGTATTTGGATGTTGTGCTTTTACTGTGACATGTTTAAATGCTCTAATGTTCAATAAGTGCTATATTTGTCTCTCACTGCCATCGATTCTCCTTCCATTGGAATGAAGATATAACAATGAGAGTTTTTTTATTTCTAATCATTTATCAGTTGTAAGAGTTTGGTGGAGCTGATAATTTATTCCGGCAAATTACTCAGACCTACTAATTAACCTGACAGAAGTTATTGAGTGTATGTAAGTTTACTGCTTGGCTCAGATCCACCAACAAGCTCTCACCTCTATTAACTCCTGAAGAACCAGGTTCAATTAACTGCTGTGTCAATTCAGACAACTCTCTTAAATCTGTTGAAGCGATCCCGAAGGATTTTGATATCAGTAAAGGAGATGTGGCCCTACCTAAGTGTGAGTGTGGCGGGGTGCAGTCTTACCTTTGAAGCAGGAGAGGAGAGCGCAGATGTCTTTTAAGTTGTCCCAGTCCAAAATGTGGGATCAGTTTATTTGAAGAAAAATAGGTCCAAACTAATACAGGGTTTTTACCTTCTCTCTCTTTACAACATTATAATCATACTAAACCTATCATGCTGTGATCATGTTCAAATATGAAACTTAATTCACAGTTTTACATTCATTACATTAAATTGTAATTTCAACTGCCCAATTCAGTTGTGATTTTTAAATCTCCTGATAGAATTTAGAGGCATTTCCTCATAAAAGACCGGTGATAATAAAAAGTACATTCAAACTTTCATTCACCAAATTAATTCACATCAATTCCAAACCTATGTTTTCCGACACAGGTGGCGGGAATAACATTCACAAACACATATGATCACACATATGATGTTTGTCAATTTAAAAGATAATTTTGCAAGTTAAAAAATAAAAATGTGTCGTAAAACTGTGAAGAAACACTTTGTGTGAAACCGCTCAATGAACTACATCTCCCGTCTCGCACCACACACCCAGACGGCCGTCACGTTGAAACATTTCACTCCTTTCTCTCAGAATGAGGCGGAAAGTATTAAAAGAGGTGACAATCACTCCAAGTCTGGGCACGTTGAGAGCAACACACTCTCACTCCCTAAGCGTCCAATAACGACGTTTGGTCAGTGTCCGTGGCGTCCAGTTGTGACGCTCCTAGGCTCCTTCAGCTTCATAAAGTGACGCAAATAGCTTTCAACTGATTGCAATGGATTCCCATCTGCGGCGGGATTTGACGCTCATGGAAGCACGGCATTCGTTTGTGTCGGCTGCCCTTAAAGGCAATGTGAGCGTCCATTCCCATTGGATAACGGAGAATTGTACACCCGGAAGTAAGTATTCCCCTTACTGTCGATTGATTTTACAGTGATATCTGCACTACTCATCGACTAAAAAACACCAGATTATCCTTGTTAATTACACAACATTGATTGGTTTAAATTGTGTGCAATGCTTTTGTATTTTTCCCCTTCGATTCGGAGAAACAAATATTTTTTCGGAGTAAAGGATGGCAGAAGCAACCTGATCTCACCAGAATGCGTGACTCCACCACGACTCCTTAACACCGCATTGCGTGGTGGAGTCACGCATTCTGCTACATTTACGTGTCGGCACCACGCAAAAAAAACCAATGTAAAGTGAATGAGGCTCTTTTGTCGTGGTGCACACACGCATTTCTACAAAGTCCCGCAGTGAGCTTTTATTCTATAAAACGTTTTAAAAATCTACTTTATATCTTGTAGTAACTCACAGGGAGGCTTCTTTTATTTTATTTGTATTCATAATCATCTTTATTTTTCGTCAGAATGTAAAAAATTACATTAGTTACGAATTTTTGTTCTCAAAAAACAGTGCATTGTGTGTAATACGACTGTGATTTTTATTAAATTAGTTAGTTTTTAAGGAAGGCCAGAGCTTCAGCTGTGTCAAATAGATTGTTCCCTTTAGTTAACGTTATTTAAAAGATAATGATCATGTCCCCTTTATTGTATTACGAGCGTCCATTCCCATTGGATAACGGAGAATTTTACACCCGGAAGTAAGTATTCTCCTTACTGTCGAGTGATTTTACAGTGATATCTGCACTACTCATCGACTAAAAAACACCAAGTTCTGTTTTAATTTCACAATAAAGTTAGTAGTAATAATCTGTTTTGATATTATTGTTTTTTATTAACTACTAGACCGCTGGGTCATGTTAAGACCATATTTTCTGTGTTGCTGTGGGGGTTTTCCATCGCTTTTGTTACAAATATCAAAACAATAACAAAATATATCCGTCGTAAACTAAACCAGAAACAGCAGTATATTTTATTTTGTTAACACTTTAAACTTGACAGTTTTTTAACCCGCACCTCCTACTGGTTAAAGCACGTTATTACACGTTTGGAGTAATTGCAATGCAGGTAGATTATGTTGCTTTTTAATGACTGTTTAAAATGCCTTTTTCTTAAAGTCTTTCATTTTTGTAAAGCACTTTTGAATGTGTTATATTTGATGAAAACATTTAAATATTAAGAGTACATACAAAATAGTGGGAAAGTAGAAGGTCAATGATATAAATATAGAATAGAAAATATCAAGAAGATACTGTAAATAATATCTACAATAAAAACAGTTTAGTGCCTGATAGGAGGATGTGCAAAACAAACAAACTAATAAGGCTTTATTTAAACATTAAAGAATACTTTAGGCTAAGGTCTTCTTTTAAATAAGAAAAAAGCTTTGGGGGTATCTATCTACAGATACTTATTAAGCCTGACAAAGTACTTAACGTCTAATATATATTGCATGGTTTGTTTTGGAAATTGACAATCAACTTTCCTGCAATGTTAACTATGTTGAAGCACTTATTTTAACCGATATTATACATATTTATTATACTCTTATAAGATGTTAGATAGAATCATAAATGTGCAGAATATGACAGTTTAATGGTGGAGGTATACACATATTGATAGATGTCTTGTAATGCACTGTTGAGGAACCTGTGGCCCAAGTTTTGCATTCATTGCATAACTACACCGTAGTTGTGTATATGATATGTCAATAAACCTTTGAAAATCTTGAAAGGGATGTGCAAAATATCAATTATATACTGTCTTTAATGAACGATTAGAGAATAACGAGTAATGAATATGCTTTATACGGATCTGCAGATAAATGTTTAGTCTTCTCAAGCACCAACTATCAAATATCTCTCCTGATTGTTGGCACTTGACAATCACCTTCACTGAATTTTACTCAGGTGTAACTAAAGTCTGATTTAAGGGTTGTTTATATTTCACATCATTAATCCAAATCTGTAAAGTAACTAAAATAAATGTAGTGGAGTAAAAACACCACGTTAACCTTAAAGAAAGCCCTCAGGATGATAAAAGACCCCCATCACCCCAGCCACAAACTGTTTCTGTCTGCTGCCGTCTGGCAGGCGGTACCTGCAGCATCCGGACTAAAACCACCAGACTCAGGGACAGCTTCATCCCACAGGCCAGAAGACTATTAAACACCTGAACTTAGAAACAACATCCATAACATTCATCTGGCTGCTACTTAGAAATTATTTATCTAATATATCATATTCACAATGTAGTGACTGCTTTTTTGTCTTTTGTTTTCTTAGTTATGTTCTCTTTTATGTGTGTGTTATGTGTTATGTGTAACGTTGCTGCCTTCTTGGCCAGGTCAGCATTGAAAATGAGATTGTATCTCAATGCTTTTATCTGGTTAAATAAAAAAATAAAAAGATACCAATCACTTGTATATAGACTCTTATTGCACTATTTCACTATTTTTTCTGTGTATCTGTTTTATTGTGTTGCACTGTTGGAGGAGCCTGCGACCTAAGGGGGGGGGGGATAGGACACGTTCGATTCCTGTTTTGAATAGTGTGCCGTCGATGGGTTTCATTCCATTTCAAGGTGCTTTTTGACGCTCCGTGTAAACTTCGCGCACTGCCACTCCAACATCCAATCACAGAGCTTGGGGACTGATCACGGGGTTTGTCAAGCTAAGCACATGGTGTAGTCCCAAACGATAGCTGAGGATTCTGGGTAGTGTAGTGTCTTCTGCCATCCAAAAACTCCGAACAAATATTCGTTTCTCCGAATCGAAGGGGAAAAATACAAAAGCATTGTACACAATTTAAACCAATCAATGTTGTGTAATTAACAAGGATAATTTGGTGTTTTTTAGTCGATGAGTAGTGCAGATATCACTGTAAAATCAATCGACAGTAAGGAGAATACTTACTTCCGGGTGTAAAATTCTCCATTATCCAATGGGAATGGACGCTCGTAATACAATAAAGGGGACATGATCATTATCTTTTAAATAACGTTAACTAAAGGGAACAATCTATTGACACAGCTGAAGCTCTGGCCTTCCTTAAAAAAGTAACTAATTTAATAAAAATCACAGTTGTATTACACACAATGCACTGTTTTTTGAGAACAAAAATTCGTAACTAATGTAATTTTTACATTCTGACGAAAAATAAAAAGTATTATGAATACAAATAAAATAAAAGAAGCCTCCCGTGAGTTACTACAAGCTATATAGTAGATTTTAAAAACGTTTTATAGAATAAAAGCTCACTGCGGGACGTAGAAATGCGTGTGTGCACCACGACAAAAGAGCCTCATTCACTTTACATTTTTTTTTTTTTTGCGTGGTGCCGACACGTAAATGTAACATAATGCGTGACTCCACCACGCAATGTGGTGTTAAGGAGTCGTGGTGGAGTCACGCATTCTGGTGAGATCAGGTTGGGCAGAAGACACTACACTACCCAGAATCCCCAGCTATCGTTTGGACTACACCATGTGCTCTGTTTGACAAACCCGTTTTTTTCACCATTCATTCCAATGGCTGGCGTCTATGTCACGTGATCTTCAAATTTCTCCCTGCAGAAAAATAAAACATGGCCGAACTTCGTTTTATTCTCGGTGGAAAATGCCTATTTTAAAGTTAATTTGGCCATTAAAATGCGTTTTGATATCATTTGATGCGATAAATATGAGTTGTTATTTCAGATTATGTGTGCAGTGGATGTACATGATCTTTAGTTTGCTAATTATTACGAAGATTACTTCAGGAAATCGCGACGTTTTCATTGTTACCAAGGTGGTTGCTAGGGACGCTGCTATCGATATTATTTCTGTTATGTTGTGTAACTGTTTAATGGTGTTATCTTTATTGCTACCCCCTTCCCCGTCAATGTGTAGTGTTGGTCCACAGCGCAAACACGTTATTTTCCCCTGTGCAATTCCAGTCTCACATCTCACAGCACATCGTCATTAACAAATACCGGAAACAGACCGAAAACATTTAAAAAAAAATAAAATAATACTTTATTCCGAGTGTGCTTGATTTTCTCTTTGGAAGTCATCACATAACGGCATTGTAATACACGGTTCGGCTGCATTAAATATTACATATCTGCCGTAGTTCTTTATTTATAGAGCCCTGATGAGAAGACTTCTAGACAAACATGAGGAACTGAAAACGTGACGTGGATCATAAATATATCAGCCATTAAACAACATCTTACATTTATTTTCACACAATACGTCTCCTTGCAGTATCAACACTAATTCGGCTGACTTTTATATTTGATCCAATTGGTAGATAGGCTGTATTTACACCATAAAGGTGCACAGCTGATATAAAGGGACACCTAGTGGTTAAAGCATGTTATTGAATTTCATTATTTTTATTATTAGATATTAATAGGATCCCTATAAAGTATATTCATTACTCGTTATTCTCTACTAATAGTTCACTAAAGACTGTATATAATTACTATTTTGCACATCCCTTTCAAGATTTCAAGATGTTCTAAGGTTTATTGACATATCATATAGGCCTACACAACTATGGTGTAGTTCTGCATTGAATGAAAAACTTGGGTCGCAGGTTCCTCAACAAGACATCTATCAATATCTGTGCATACCTCCAGCAATGTTAACTATGTTGAAGCACTTATTTTAACTGATATTATACATAATGTATTATACTCTTATAAGATGTATGTAGATATTTCATCTCCGACCTTGTCAGGTATTGAACAATCAATACATAAAGAACACAGAATTGTTAAATATAAAACACAGAATTTGTGTGATTATACTAAATGATTTACAAATAAACACCACTGCATATTTAACTGTTACACATGCTGATGTAACGCAAATGTTTCCAACCTGGGATCAATAAAGTATATCTTATCTTAAGCTGATCGATGGCTACTGCCATATTTGCAAAATTTGCCTCTGAACCTTGACAAGTGCATGTTTCAGGCTTATCAATTAATGTAATGTAATGTAATGTTATCTATTAACAACAGGAGGGGTCAAAAACATAAGACCAGCTGTTAAATAAAGCTCTTCTGACCTTAGCTGGCATGTGTGTATATATATTAATGCTGCCCATTATGGGCACAAGCCATTTTCACCCATTTATTAATTATATGTTTTAAATTTGAGTGTTTCCTACCCCCTAAACCTCCAGGGATGTACACAGTTTAATACTGGCAACTTCTTATTATGGGAAATACGAAAACGTCTTTTAAAACTACAACTCCCAGTAGAGACGTGCCATAGATAGAACATGTTGCGAAACAGAATAGCCAGCATTTGTAGTTCTGGGGACGGGGTGGGGGAGGGGGGACGCGGTGGACCCGTTCAAATCCAGTTTTGGACAGTCTGCCGTGGTTCCATCCCATTTCAAGTGCTGTTCGAGAATCGGCGTAACCCTCGGAGCACACTCACCAATCACAGAGCTTGAGGACTATCACGGGGTTTGTCAAACAGAGCACATGGTGTAGTCCAAACGATAGCTGGGGATTCTGGGTAGTGTAGTGTCTTCTGCCATCCTTTACTCCGAAAAAATATTTGTTTCTCCGAATCGAAGGGGAAAAATACAAAAGCATTGCACACAATTTAAACCAATCAATGTTGTGTAATTAACAAGGATAATCTGGTGTTTTTTAGTCGATGAGTAGTGCAGATATCACTGTAAAATCAATCGACAGTAAGGGGAATACTTACTTCCGGGTGTACAATTCTCCGTTATCCAATGGGAATGGACGCTCACATTGCCTTTAAGGGCAGCCGACACAAACGAATGCCGTGCTTCCATGAGCGTCAAATCCCGCCGCAGATGGGAATCCATTGCAATCAGTTGAAAGCTATTTGCGTCACTTTATGACGCTGAAGGAGCCTAGGAGCGTCACAACTGGACGCCACGGACACTGACTAAACGTCGTTATTGGACGCTTAGGGAGTGAGAGTGTGTTGTTGAGAGCTGTACACACACACAAGGGGAGTTAGTGGGTTCCTAAGAGCCAGCATGCGGGACCGGGACTCTGGGATTTGTAGTCTTTCTAGTTGCGTATTTTTCATAGTCTTATATTTCAACAGTTTTACGACAAACTGAGACTTTTTTGACACGGAAATTATTTTTTAAGATTGACAAACATCATCTGTGTAATTCGTGGCACAATTCAAACGGGATCGAAAGATAATCTTTTTCTCTCCATTGACTTCAATACATAATTTTTCTGAAATAAGGTCCCATGGGGCGGAAGCAGATGGGCGGGACTTCGCCTCTCTATATGAATATGTGATGCCTGGTGCCACGCCATGTACTGTTCCTTACTTGGTATTCTTAAATGTTAAAAACGTATCAAATCCTACAATGTAGTTGAAAAGTTGTGCATGCATAAGTGAGTTTTGTAAGTGAATAATCTTTGGGGGAAGGGAGGAACATGAAGACGTGAGGCAGGATAAAAGTTGAAGGAAACTCACGTGACAGCGGTTGAAAGAAAATGATGTCAAACTGGTTTGACTGAACAGCCTGTTGATATGTTCCACCCTACTTCGACTCAAATACAACAACCATTTCCTTCTTGAATGCATTTGATGAGCTTTTAGATTTTGACGATATAAAACACCAAGAAAGATGAGCTTTAAAAGAAAAAGAATGTATTTAACCTCTTGTGTTTGTCTTCAACAGATACCTGGACAAAGTCATCGTCCTGAACTGAAACCAAAGAGCATTTCCCTCTGAAAGACATCCTGACTCCATCTGCTGGTGAATACATGACATTACTGCATTCCTGCTGTTGATCATTCATCCTGTGACAGAGGTGAGAGAAAACCAGAGACTGTATAAAGGAGGACACCAAAGAAGATTTAGAGATTGTTGAAGACGCCATCAGAGGAGGTGAGATCTCTGCTGGGAAACACACACTTGGAGAGAATAAAAAAGAGAAGTGGAGAGACTGTAAGTTGGTGAGTCCTGCTCTAGAAATAACTTTAATACCAAATGGCTGAGAAAACCGCTCTTGTTGAAAGTTTCCTGAGCTGCCATGTGTGTTCAGAGACTTTCAGAGATCCTGTGTCTCTGGGCTGTAACCACAGCTTCTGTTCGAGCTGCCTGCAGACATTCTGGGAACAAAGTACGAACAACAACTGTCCCATTTGTAAAAGAAAGTCCTCCAAAGATTTTGTGGTGAACTTTGCACTGAAGGAACTGTCTGACTCCTTTGCTGAGAGACAGAAAGCTGGATCATCTGAGACAGAGAAAGGAGAGAAGAAGGTGGAGGTGGTGTGTAGTAAACATCCAGAAGAGCCTAGATTGTTCTGTATGGATGAAGAGAGAGCTGTGTGTCCTGTCTGTGAGTTTTCTCTCCACCAGGGTCACAATGTGGTTCCTGTAGAACAAGCAGTCAGTGAGCTGAAGGACCTGCTGACATCTGACTTAGAGTCTCTGCAGGACAAGAGGGACAAATACAAAGGAGTGGAGAGAACATACAAGGAAGTGATTCAAGTGTCCGAGAAGCAGCTGCTGTCCACAGAGAGGCAGATCAGAGCAGAGTTCATCAAGCTCCATCAGTTCCTGAAAGAGGAAGAGGAGTCCAGACTGGCAGCTCTGAGGGAGGAAGAGGAGCAGAAAGGGAAGACTATCAGCAGAGAGATGAAGAGCATTCAGGAGCACATCTCCTCTCTGTCACACAGTATCTCTGCTGTTGAAGAAGAGCTGCAGAAACTCAACGTGCCCTTCCTCAGCAGTTATAAAGCCACTCAGAGCAGAGCCAGAGTCCAGAGCTCACTGTCAGACCCACAGCTGCTCTCAGGAGCGCTGACAGATGTGGCCAAACACCTGGGCAACCTGTCCTTCAGAGTCTGGGAGAAGATGAAGGACCAGGTCCACTTCAGTCCTGTCCTTCTGGACCCAAACACTGCAAGCAGATGGCTCTCTATGTCTGATGATCTGATCAGTGTGAGACAAGGAGACAAAGATCAGCAGCTTCCTGATAATCCAGAGAGATGCACTCACTATGCTAGTGTTCTGGGCTCTGAGGGCTTCAGCTCAGGGAAACACAGCTGGGAGGTGGAGGTGGGAGATCATCCTGACTGGAATATAGGTTACACTAAAGAGTCAGTTGACAGGAAGGGAGAGTTACCAGGTGCCTCTCCAAAATATGGAATCTGGTGTTTAGCACATAGCAGTGGAAGATACTCTAATGGTGCTGGTGAGACTGTCAGAGTGAAGAAGAATCCCCAGAGGATCAGAGTCCAGCTGGACTATGACAGGGGGGAGGTGTCCTTCTAAGACCCTGAACACATGACTCCCATCTGCACTCTCAGAGACACTTTCACTGAGAAACTCTTCCCATATTTCAGTATTGGAGAAGCTGGTGATGCTAAAACTGCTGATATCAAAATCTGTGAGTGAGATTCCTCTGTGATGCTCAGGAGTGTTGGTTCAGACTTTATTCTGACTTCACTCTCCGTCTACATCTCTTTGGAACATTCAAGAACATAATCAACAGATGATGAGATATTAATCTTTGCATGACATTTTTACGCATTATAATCAAAGAGTCAGTCAAAGACAAACAAACAACTTGATTGTTTATTGAGTTTATTTTGCATCAAACTTTATTACAGTGTGTTTATAGTTTTCATTTGACTCATTTAATGATCGATGAATGATTGATCTAGTTTCTAGTCAAACATCACGTTATAGCAGTATACGTTATCAGTTTAACTTTTTTATATCTTTGGGTCTTTTGATGAATTATTTTGAGATATGTTGTTTTACTGCAGGGAGCAAGTCATTTAATACATTTATTTGAATTCATTATTTCATTCTTACAATGTTCTTTCGTGACATTTTCAGTCCTCGATAGATGGACAATAACATTTATGGTAATTCAAAATATCAATTTCTAATCAACCTAGAGGGAATAACAGCTGTGTATAATTAAGTGTAGTATTTGTAAAGCTGCTTCAAATATCTTGTGATTAAATAACCAGCTGTTTAATTCAGAAATGTGTCTGAGGTTGATTTCTGTTTCTTTGGTACATCTGTCAAAAAGCCATGTGACAAATTACAGAGACTATAAATGATGAAAGACAATTGTTCAACAAACCTTTACAATAAAAAATAAATAATCTGAATATCTTAATGATCTAATCTCTTCTTATTTGTTGCATTGCATCCCTTCAAACATCTGTTTTAACCTTTACATTCATAGATGCCAAACTCATGAAATCTGTTTGCTTGTGTGAAGTCATGTGACGGATGAACCTGCTGTAAACAAAGAAGCTCCCACCCTGATGAAGGACACTCAGCAGAAAACATGTGAGGGGTAAAGCATGGCATACTGGAGCTGTGCAACGTGTTTGGTTTGATGGAGTTGTTTTGATTCTCTCTTAGAAACTGTCAGGAGTCACATTCACATTATACAACTCCACTGCAGCATCATAACAAATACAAAGTAGCTTCAACACTAAAAATAGTATTGCATTACAATCATTTCCTGCAAAATACGTCTTTAACCCTCGTGTTGTGTTCGCCAGCTGTTACCGTTCATGGTGGTCGGGGTCCATTTTGACCCCATGATTTATTTCAGTCCAAAACACACACAAAAAATGACTATCATCCATATTGCTTTAACTACATCATAACTAACTTATTATGCATTCATAACCGTACAATCCTGATGTAATTTAATGTTATGGCCCCAAAACACATTACACCACATATTGCACACGTGCATGTGTGTTCAGGTTCAAGTGTTAGTGTACATATTCTTTGAGAAAGGTGGAGTTCCCGTGGGGGGAGGGGGGCAGAGGGAGGGGAGACCAGGTGCATGTTGCGAACAATTATTGTTACAGTTGATGAAGGGGGGGAGGGGTGTCTGAAGTCAAAGATGAATCTTGATTGGGCCAAATTTGATCCAGAGTCTCCCAAAACAATTCTGCCCGGGTCTCCCCAGACCCCAACACCAAATTATACACTTTTTTTTTAAGAGACCTTCAGACTTGGCTAAAACTGGTCAAAATCAGTTTGTAGTGTTTATATATCTGCTGTGGAGGATATTCATGAAGCCTTGTTCCGGTAAAAAAAACTAGAGCGTAGTTATTATATATTCTAGCTTGAAACGGGTCACGGGAGACCCGAACACAACATAAGGGTTAATCACTTTGATAATTTGTCTGCATTTACTTCAAACCCAAATGATCCAGTTGTTGATCAGCTGTGTTATTTAAGGTGTAATAAAAACAGCCTCATTGAAGAGGACATACTGAGGGGTTATACACACAGATGACTGACTGTCTGAATGATTTGCTCTGTAGGAGAGTCTTCACTCAAGATGTACTACTTTCACTATAACATGTATTCATTGTGTAACCTCCAGTCTTCAAGGAGAACATGTACAAATGTGCAAAATGTGCTCCACATCATAATATGTGATTGCATGGTCACGTCTCACTTCCCGTAAACACCACAAGATGAAGACAAAGTCAAGATGTGTTTAACTGCTGGATCATTTTGAACACTGAACATGTCATTTCTTTCACTTATTCGCATGAATATTATTGTTTCATGCACAGGTTGACCAATAGCTATCTTTATTTTAATACATATCCTTCACAGAAACACCATCCTGTTTGACAGACATACTGTATGTCCAGGGAACCTAAGAAATGAATCTCTGCTGTGGCTATCGTTGTGGCTTCATCAGGCACAAAGTGGTAAAATCCTCTCCAACACATTCTTCAGATTGCATTATATCTTAGACACGAGTCTTTCAGCTCTTCACAGTCCAACTGTTGCTTTGAGCTGCTATCATGAAACCTGGTTGTACAACTTATTAACAGAGCACTTTAAAAATACTTTTTGCAACAATCTTTTCATGTTCTGTGATCTCATTCCTTCCTTTGTTAACCGGAGTTAGAGAACAACTCAGCTGCTACAAACCTACTTACAGGGCAACATAAGTATCTGTATGAGTGCAGTTTGTCTTTCCTCATGACAAACACTTTACACCACAAACATTTACTGTTAAAATACAAATCAGTGTCAGCTCCTGCACGTTCTCTTGAAGCCCCGCCTCCAGGAAGTAGTCTCTGTTTAATGAGCCAATTAGGCTTTCCCCTCTCATCCTGAACAGGTCACCCTCCGGTCAAACGTCCGAGGAAGGCTGAAGATGGGAACTCCCTCTTGAAGTGTGCTGGTGACCTTCTGATGTGACCACTAAAGCTCTGCTATCTCCTCAGTGTAAAATAATTGTTGATCTAATTCCTTTATTCATCACTATAAACATAAAAGTATATTCAAACATTAGAGTCTATACATGTTCTGATCATAATCTCTTGATGTTAGGACACATGTAAGTACGCCTTGTTTACATATCTCTCCCTGTGTCAGATTTTTCTCTCCAAAACATAGTCACGTGACGTAGACGTGAAGAAGTGTGGGCCCACAGCTGAGAGGAGATACAGAAAAGACTGGCCCAGTGTCCTCTGCCATGGCGGGGAGATAGAAAGTCTTCAGGTTCAAATCAGAGACAGTGATCATACGGCTGTCTTGCCTCTTTAGATTAAGAAGTGTATTGCTTGCCCTGTCTACATCTGTCTGCGTTTGACACTGTTGACCACAACATATTACTAGACCGACTAGAAACTGGGTGGGACTTTCGGAAAACAGTTCTGAAATTGGTTTGCAATTCCTACGTAAAGGACAGAGAATACTTTGTTTCTATAGGTAAATACACATCTGAGTTGACAAATATGACATGTGGGGTTCCTCAAGGCTCCATCTTGGGCCTCTTCTCTTTAACATCTACATGCTACCACTGGCTCAGATAATGAAAAACAACTAAATAAGTTACCATAGCTATGCCGATTGACACGCAAATGTACGTAACAATTTCACCAGGAGACTATGCTCCAATTAAAACACTGAGTAAGTGCATTGAACAAATCAATGACTGGATGTGTCAGAACTTTCTCCAATTAAACAAAGATAAAACTGAGGTAATGGTTTTTGGAGCCAAGTCAGAACGTATAAAAGTTAGCGCTGAGCTACAGTCTGCAATGTTCAAAACAACAGATAAAGCCAGAAATCTAGGTGAAGTCATGGACTCTGACCTGAGTTTCAACAGTCACATTAAAACAGTTACTAAATCAGCCTACTATCACCTAAAGAACATATCTAGGATTAAAAGACTAATGTCACAGCAGGATTTGGAAAAACGTGTCCATGCTTTTATCTTCAGTAGACTGGACTACTGCAATGGTGTCTTCACAGGTCTCACTAAAAAATCTATTAGAAAGCTGCAGCTGATTCAGAACGCCGCTGCTCGAGTCCTCTCTAACAGGGCTGGCCTGGCCCGTAGCACTGGCGTTATAGATGTTCGCCTAGGGCGCCAGATCTGTGGAGGCGCTGCGCTGGTAGAAAAATATTTTTGACCATTGGCACTCATCCTAATTTTCGGCCTTGATGTAACAATATTCATAATTAAGTAAATGTAACACCCTTTTCACCCCGGTTACACTTTTCATTTGCCCTGTACGATGGGCGCTGTAAGTGATGAAAATGGGGGATGTTGGCTTATCTGGCGCCCGCAGCTCACAGCCAAAGTGCGAGTGAGCGTGGGAGCGAGCGAGGGAGAAAGGGAGGGTGCACCGGTTCCGGCGCTGTTGTTATTAGAATCTGGTGCTAGCTGCTCTAATGGATATAAGAAGAAGATGTTTCTACAATAATGTGGAGGGAGAGTCCTCTCCAGTCAGACTGAGAGGCTGATAACTACAGCTCAGTGAGGTAAAGGACTCTCAGTGTTTAGATAGTTCACTTTAGTCTAAGTTGTCTCAGTGGGTCTCAAACGTTTTGATCACAATTTATGTAAACAAATATTTCCAAGGCACTCCTTTATAATTATTGGGATAAAAAGGTTTGAAATCATTTCAATGTATACTATAGGACAGTAAACCAAAAATATCGTTTTAAACTGGAGAGATTAAAAAATATACACGAATAAATAAATGTTAATAGGTCAAATAAGATATGAAAGAACAACTAAAATAAAATAAGTTACATTTATTTGTTATTGGCTATGGTAGGTTATTGGTTATGTTCACCTACTTATTTGATTATTAAAATATAAACCAATCTTTTTCATATGGGTGTTTAGAGTTGTACCCCCTAGATCTAGTAGTAATTCTGCTCAAAGTGCACCAGATTGAAGCATTTTACTTTAAAATGTTCAAAACATTCTTCCCGGGGGGGGTATACCCCCGGACCCCTCTAGGATGTGACGTCCACCCCCCATTCCATTGTGTGTTCCTTGGATACTCTATTGATCTTTATATGTTATATTGTACGATTCTCTGGCTTTGGCGCCAGCTCAAATTACATTTACATTTGGAAAGAGAGAGGCAGTGTTTCGGCATTGATGATGGAATATAACGTAAATGTTTATCCCCTCTTCTCCTTGTGAAAGATCCAACAATCTTTCAGGGTCAGACATCACGTCGGTTACCTGCAAGTTTCTTTGATTCTTATTACAATGCTCATTAAGATATTCCTTTACATTGAGGAGAAGACACCACTATGGTCCCCAAGCTCTCAGTAATAATCAATCAATCAATCAATCAATGTTTATTTATATAGCCCAATATCACAAATGTTACATTTGTCTCAGTGGACTTTACAGTTTGTACAAAATATCAGTATGACAATACGACACCCTCTGTCCTTACACCCTCACATCGGACAAGGAAAAACTTCCGAAGAAAACCCACAGTTTAAAGGGAAAAATGGGAGAAACCTCAGGGAGAGCAACAGAGGAGGGATCCCTCTCCCAGGACGGACAGACGTGCAATAGATGCCGTGTGTAAATTGAAAAGATAATACATTTGCAACATAGGTAGTCCAAATGTTTGGAAATGCCTGTGTGTATAATAGGAAGATGAATCCACGAGGATATCCATCCAGGACCTATGATCCAGGACCACAGCCACGACTCAAGATCCAGGACAGAGGAGCGCAGGATCATCCATGACTCCGGATCCCGGCGTATATAGACACCAAAAAGAAAGACATTTGGGGAAGCTGGGTTAATCGGAACATGAGAGTACACAGGTATAGACAGAGAGAAGGAAGAAGTAAGATGTCCCCCGACAAACTAAGCCTATATCAGCAAAACTAGGGGCTGAATCTAATCAGCCCTAACTATAAGCTTTATCAAAAAGGAAGGTCTTAAGCGCACTCTTAAAAAACGGATAGGGTGTCTGCCGCCCGAACACAAACTGGAAGCTGATTCCACAAATGTGGAGCTTGATAAGAAAAGGCTCTGGCTCCCATTGTACTTTTAGAGACTCTAGGAACAACCAACAACCCTGCATTCTTGGAACGCAATGCCCTAGTAGGACAGTAGGGTATAATGAGTTCTTTAAGGTAAGATGGCGCCTGCCCATTAAGGGCTTTGTAGGCGAGAAGAATAATTTTAAATTCTATCCTGTGTTCTATAGGGAGCCAGTGTAAGGCAGCCAGAACAGGAGTAATGTGGTCCCTTTTCCTAACTCTGGTTAGTACACGAGCTGCAGCATTTTGAATCAGCTGAAGCGACTTAACTGACTTCTTGGTACACCCTGATAATAAAGAGTTACAATAATCCAGCCTTGAAGTAACAAATGCATGGACTAGTTTCTCTGCATCGTTTTGAGGCAAGATATGCCTGATTTTTGCAATGTTACGTAGATGGAAGTAGGCGGTCCTTGAAATTGATTTTATGTGGGCGTTAAAGGATAAATCCTGATCAAATATAACACCAAGATTCCTTACAGTCTCACTGGAGGCCAAATTAATGCCATCCATAGTTAGTATATCTTTAGATAATTTGTTTCGTAGATTCTTTGGGCCAAGTACAATAACTTCAGTTTTGGTCGTGTTTAACATCAAAAAGTTTAAGGTCATCCACGTTTTTAAGTCCTTAAGGCAGTCTTGAATTTTATTTAGATGATTAATTTCATCAGGCTTGATTGATAAATATAGTTGAGTATCATCCGCATAACAATGAAAATGTACAGAATGATTCTGTAGGAGCCATTTTGTGGGTGTTGTTGGTGTGTCAGTTTATTTAAGTTATATGTATAGTGCAATATTATTTATGAACACTGGGTGGGGGGTTTAGCTGCACCGGGTGTATATAAAGAGGTCATAGGTGACAGGAGATGGGTGGACACAGTAGGAGAAGAGCATACCGATTCCACCAGCCCGGCAGATGCTCATAGAATCACTAGAACGCTAAATTAACCCTGGTATGTAAAGACGAATAAACATCATCATAAACCACAACTAAGGACCGGAAAATCATCTGTTTGTGTCTGCGTCTGGATCACTTTTCAACCTTTCTGTGAAAGTAACGGCAAAAATATATAGGACATAGGAAAAGGAAATTGCCATTACATTAAGTGGAATCGTACTTTTGAGTGAAACTGGACAATTGGATTCACTTCAAATTGGATTAAGGATCGTTTTCGGGGAAAACAAATAATTGGATTATTGCACCATCGACTTCTCATCACGGATCAGCTGCACACGCCACAATCAGCTGGAGATTGTTCCCACCTGCGAGGACCGAAGAGGCTGAGAGAGGACTGGGAAAGCGGCCGGGTATGTGCACCGTGCAGCGTGATAAGTAGATTGTAAAGGAGATATTAAGCTGTATTGGACAATGGCTTAGGAAATGGATGTGGAGCTGCAACATTGTCAGCTGTTTGAAACAGCGCGCTGTCAGCTAACGGACAATTCCTGAGAACGAAACTTAAAGGGACAGTGAACATTAATCATGTCTGTGACATCTGACGTCACGTCACAAGATGGCGCTGTTGGACTGCAATCTGTGAGAGAAAAAAGGATTATCACTCACACTGCCAAAGGATTGGAATTGTTTATTGCAAACTGCCAAAAAGCAAGAAACTTCAGTTACAAACAAGTAAAGAAGTTAATGGAAGTACTGAAAGAGCTTATGAGCTCAGAAGACAATGCAAAGGAAATACAGTTAGAACTGGTTGAATTTAAGAAGTTGTGTGATGAACTTAAAGAAAATCACAAATCATTAACTGACCTTCAACTGCCTGAAGAAGAAATGGGAAAGCAAAGGCAGTGGCTGCAAGAAAAGATGCATATATTTGATGGATTTATACAAGATGCAAATGTGTGGTTATCTGAGAGTGGACAGGCAATTAGACACTCTATTGTGGGAAGTGCCATAGAACAAAGTGTCAGCTCAGATGACATCGGACCTGATGACAGCATTTCAAAGGCATCACACCCTCAGTCAAAATACAAACCTGGTTCATCACACGCATCATCTACCTCTTCTGCTCGAATTAAAGCCCAGGCAGAAAGGGCGGCTTTAATCGAAAGGGCGGCAGCACTGAACAAACAACATGAGCTTGAAGTAGAAGGGGAACAATTAAAACACCAGAAACAACAGTTGGAACAACAGAAACAACAGTTGGAACAACAAACAACAGTTGGAACAACAGGAAGAACAGGTGAAACGGAAAAAGGAACAACTGGATATACAAACTAAGCTGGCAGAAGCCAATGCCAGGCTAAACGTGCTCAGCATGGGATCAAGACACACCTCTAGAGCATCAGATGGGTTGAGCTCTTACTACAGAAACCCTACAGCAAGATTTAATGTACAGGCCACTGAATTCTTGCCTCATCAAGCCCAAACCTCTATTCCCAGACAAAGTATACAGACACATGTGCGGGGACATGTTGACATCACACCACCTGTAATCAACTATGGTAATCAAGGTGACATCTATAACCTAATCCAGAGGCAAAATGACAACACTGCTATGCTGGCTCAACAACATCTCACTTCTACTTTACCTCCAAGAGACATTCCTGTTTATGACGGTGACCCATTGCAGTTTGAAGCTTTCATCCGTGCATTTGAAAGAGGAGTAGAGCGGAAAACTAATGATGAAAGTGACTGCCTGCATTACCTAGAGCAATACACTAGAGGACAACCACAGGAACTAGTGCGCAGCTGCCAACATCTGCCTCCAGCTCAAGGTTATCAAAGGGCAAAACAGCTGCTTAAAGAGCACTTTGGTAATGAACATAAGATCGCCACTGCATACATGAACAAAGCATTTACCTGGACAATGATCAAAGCCGAAGATGTGGAAGCACTGCAAGCCTTCTCTTTGTTCCTAAGAGGTTGTTGCAATGCAATGGAACATCTCACCTATATGGATGAAATGAATGTTGTTTCAAACATGAAACACATACTTCAGAAACTACCCTACAAATTTAGAGACAAGTGGAGGAATAGAGCATGTCAGCTACAGGAAGAGCGTGGGCATCGAGCTACATTTCCTGACCTTGTTAGCTTCATAGAGAGGCAAGTGAAGATACTGTCAGATCCTCTGTTTGGAAGCATCCAGGATGATAAACCAACTGCAGCTATCAAAACTGTTATCTCTACCTTTTCAAAGGGAAACCCAAGCCTAAGGGGAAGTAGTTTTTGCAACAATTATTACCTGCCCAAGAACACCAGTGCTAGAACATGCAACAACGAATGGAATGAAAATACCTCCATCAAGCCACAACTCCCTACATTTGTGTTTGTTCTGCAGAAGAAGTGGTCACTCATTGGAGCAGTGTCCACACATCCTGAAGAAAACACACAGAGAAAAAATGGACTTCTTGAAAGGAAAAGGGGTGTGTTTTGGATGCCTAAAAATAGGACACATGAGCAAACACTGCCACAGTCGTTTGACATGTTATGTGTGCAATCAAAGTCATCCTGAAATACTCCACATTGAACAAAAAGGCAAAAGAGAGGAAGCAGAACACACAAAACAGAATGGGAAGCCAATGGAAAGTAATAGTGTCATCTCACCTCATACATGTGGTCACATTGGGGCCGGTGATGAAAACTCCATCTTCTCCATTGTACCAGTACAAGTAAAGAGCCACAAAGGGGACAAAGTGTTACAAACTTATGCATTTCTGGACCATGGAAGTTCATCTACCTTTTGCACAGAAAGTTTAATGAGGAGGCTAAACCTTACAGGACAAAGGACTAACATTCTCCTAAAGACAATGAATCAGAACAAAATTGTGTCTAGTCATCATATCTCAGGTTTGGAAATATCGAGTCTGGACGAAAACAATTTCCTTCAACTATCCGATGTCTTCACACATAAAATCATGCCTGTTTCCAAGCACAGTATTCCTCTACAAGAAGATCTGGAAAATGGCCTTACTTAAAGGACATCAAAATTAATGAAATTGCTTCTGGCATTGACCTACTCATTGGGACAAATTCTCCTAAGGTATTGGAACCTTGGGAGCTGATCAATAGCCAAGGAGAAGGACCGTACGCTGTAAAGACCCTACTGGGGTGGGTCTTCTATGGTCCCCTAAAAGGAAGCAATGACAGCAGAGATGCTAATGGCCACCCTGTTGCTGCTGTCAATCGGATAGCCATTGTACGCCTAGAGGAGCTATTGGTCAAACAATACAATCATGACTTCAATGAAAATACAAGTAAGGAAACAGAGGAAATGTCCAGAGAAGACAAACAATTCCTGAACATTATGAATCACTCTGCAAAAACCACAGATGGACACTACTGCCTAGACTTACCATTTAGACAAGAAAATCCTAGCATGCCAAATAACCGATGCGTCGCTGAGCAGCGTATCCAAGGCCTGAAACGCAAGTTTGGAAAAAATGAGAAATTTCACAATGAATACACTTCCTTTCTGACGGAAATGATCAACAACGATTATGCTGAAATGGTACCAGTAAACCAGCTAAAGCCAAGTGATAACAAGCGTTGGTATATACCTCACCATGGGGTATATCACTCGAAGAAAGGAACATTAAGGGTGGTCTTTGACTGTGGTGCTGTCTTCAAAGGAACATCACTTAACTGCCAACTGCTTCAGGGTCCACATCTAACAAACTCACTCATTGGAGTCCTTATCAGATTTAGACAAGAACCAGTTGCCTTAATGGCTGACATCAAAGCAATGTTTCATCAGGTTAAGGTGTCAAAGGGGCATATTGACTATCTGCGATTCCTGTGGTGGCCCAACGGTGATGTGCAACGGGATCTTGCTGAATACCGGATGAAGGTACATCTTTTTGGAGCAGTATCATCACCCAGTTGTGCAAACTTCACATTGAGAAAGACTGCCGAGGACAACAAAGATAACTTTACAGCAGATGTGGTAGACACAGTTAAAAATAACTTCTACGTGGACGATTGCCTAAAATCCATGCCCTCTGAGTCAGAAGCAGTAAAAATGGTAGGAGACCTGATTGCTCTCTGTCGAAAGGGAGGATTTATGCTGTCAAAGTGGATCAGCAACAGCCGTGCAGTATTAGCATCCATTCCACAACAAAGCAGAACCAAAGAGACCAAGGACTTGGACTTGGATAGGGACAAGCTACCAATGGAAAGAGCACTGGGATTGCACTGGTGTGTTGAAACGGATGTGTTCAAGTTCAAAATTGCTGCACAAGAACGACCATATACAAGACGTGGCATCTTGTCTGTTGTCGGCTCTATATACGACCCCTTGGGATTTCTGGCACCATTCACCCTACCAGCCAAACTGATCATGCAGGAGCTTTGTAGGAAGAAACTTGGATGGGATGAAAACATACCACAAGCTTTAGTTCAGCAATGGTCAGGATGGCTAGCAGACATCAATAAGATGGCAGAGTTTCAAGTGGACCGGTGCATGAAGCCAACAAGCTTTGGTCATGTCAGACATGCACAACTGCACCACTTTTCTGATGCTAGTGAAAGCGGCTACGGCACTGTTTCATATCTAAGACTGGAGAATGATAACAAAGAAGTGCATGTTTCATTCATAACAGGAAAATCCAGAGTGTCACCATTGAAACAAGTTACAATTCCCAGAATGGAACTTACAGCAGCAGTCCTGGCTGTCAAAATTGACACAATGCTGAAGAACGAATTACAGCTGCAACTGGACCAATCCGTCTTCTGGACTGATAGCACTACCGTGCTAAAATACATAAAAAACGAAAACAAACGCTTTCAAACATTTGTAGCAAACAGGATCTCTCTTATAAGGGATGCCACGGATGTATCACAATGGAGGTATATTGGAACAAAGGAAAATCCTGCAGATGAAGCCTCTAGAGGACTAAAGGCAGACCAATTCTTAAACTGTAGGAGATGGATCAAGGGACCTGAGTTTCTCTCCAAGCCAGACAGAGAATGGCCAAACTCTCATGTGGATTCAGATATCCCTGGCAATGATCCAGAAATCAAGCAGGACATCACAATGAACGTCATTGTCAAAGATTCATTGAGCCCCACAAACTCTCTGATAAACCACTTCTCATCATGGAGAAAACTGAAGACTGCTGTAGCCTGGCTTCTTAAAGTAAAAACAACACTCTTGAAGCTGATTCAAAGGAGAAAGGAGATTCAGACTACTGTGAATGGCTCTGAAAAGGATCCTAGAAGATTAAAGGAAAAGGTCGAAAGGAAGATACTGGCCTTTAAAGGAACACTCCGCAGACAATGTTTATGTCCTGAAGATCTTGTTCAAGCAGAAAATGCAGTCATTTCTTTTAGTCAAAGGCAACGGTTCAAAGAAGAACTATCTTTACTAGAAGCTGGTAAACATAATGTGAAAGGAAGTAGTTGCTTGTACAAACTGGATCCAATATTGGATCATGGACTCCTGAGACTGGGTGGTCGCTTGAAACGACTAGCAATGCCTGAAGAGCCCAAACATCCGATCATTCTCTCAAAGGATCTTCACATATCCACACTATTGTTACGAGATATTCATGAAGACCTTGGACATGGAGGAAGGAATCAGATGCTGTCTCGACTCCGTACAAAGTACTGGATAATCAAAGCTAACTCTGCGGCAAGAAAGATTATATCAAACTGTACTGTGTGTAAACGGCATCGTGGAAAACTTGGAGAACAGAAAATGGCAGACTTGCCCTTGGAAAGGATTCTACCAGATACACCTCCCTTCACAAATACAGGAGTAGACTACTTCGGTCCTATTGAGATCAAGAGAGGACGAAGTCTTGTCAAAAGATATGGGGTAATCTTCACTTGCATGGCAAGCAGAGCAGTACATCTTGAAGTTGCATACGCACTTGACACAGACTCCTGCATCCATGCACTACGACGATTTATTTGTCGACGAGGTCAAGTTTCCTCTTTAAGGTCAGACAATGGCGCAAATAGAGAGCTAAAGGAATCACTCAATGGTTTGAATCAAGACAGAATTCAGAGTGCTATGCTTCAGCGAGGGATAAGGTGGTATTTTAACCCCCCAGCAAGAAGCCATCACGGAGGTGTTTGGGAACGATTGATCCGTATGGTTCGAAATGTGCTGTGTTCTATTCTAAAGCAACAAGTTCTGGACGACGAAGGATTGCAAACCTTTCTTTGTGAAGTCGAAGCGATTCTGAATGATCGACCAATTACAAAATCTTCTGACGATCCGATGGACCTAGAGGCCCTCACGCCTAACCATCTTCTTCTGATGAAAACCAAGCCAAAACTACCACCTGGACTCTTTGTAAAGGAAGACTTGTACATCAAACGCAGATGGAGACAAGTGCAATATATGGCAGAGCTCTTTTGGAAAAGGTGGACACAGGAATACCTGCCTCTAATCCAAAATAGACAACGGTGGTTAAAGGAAAAAAGAAGCTTTGCTCCAGGTGACATTGTTGTAGTGGCTGATTCCACTGCTCCACGTGGCTCCTGGTTAATGGGCAGAATACTGGAGACAAAACCAGACGCACAAGGTATTGTGCGCACAGTTCGACTTCAAACCAAGAGCAACATCTTAGTGAGACCAATAACAAAGATATGTCTGCTCCAGGAAGCTGAGACATAAAGAACAGCAAAGACCGATGACCCTTAAAATAAGGGAGAAGAAGAGAAGAAAAGAAACTACAAATTCTTTAAGAATTACATGCTAACACATACACACCTTTTGTATAGCTCCTTTATTATTTATTGGTAATTGTCTTTTTTCCCATACTAAAGCCAATTAGGGGCCGGTGTGTAGGAGCCATTTTGTGGGTGATGTTGGTGTGTCAGTTTATTTAAGTTATATGTATAGTGCAATATTATTTATGAACACTGGGTGGGGGGTTTAGCTGCACCGGGTGTATATAAGGAGGTCATAGGTGACAGGAGATGGATGGACACAGGAGGAGAAGAGCATACCGATTCCACCAGCCCGGCAGATGCTCATAGAATCACTAGAAGGCTAAATTAACCCTGGTATGTAAAGACGAATAAACATCATCATAAACCACAACTAAGGACCGGAAAATCATCTGTTTGTGTCTGCGTCTGGATCACTTTTCAACCCTTCTGTGAAAGTAACGGCAAAAATATATAGGACATAGGAAAAGGAAATTGCCATTACACTCCATTTAGTCTCCTTTTTAAGCTTCTCTTTCCTGGACGCGAGAATAACCATCACAGTTAACACTCTACTGTTTAACACTTTGGTTAACTTAATGTTACTTCATGTTAAGGCTGATAAAAATGACAAGGCTAAGCCGGCTGTAATGCTAACTAACGTGCTTGCTACTAGCTAGGTAGCTAACTTGATCCAGCCAGCCACTCCTGGTCCTTTCGTCAGACGGGAAGCGAAAGAACGAGTAAGACCCATTGTTGGTATGATTACAGCCTGGTACAAAGCACACAGGCATATTGTTAAAGTGATCTTATATCTCTTATATTTAGTGGAGGAAAACAATTATGACATCACTTACGGGACTCTGGGATTTGTAGTCTTTCTAGTTGCGTATTTTTCATAGTCTTTACGACAAACTCTGACTTTTTTGACATGGAAATGATTTTAAAGATTGACAAACATCATATGTGTAATTCATTGCACAATTCAAACGGGATCGAAAGATAAGTTTTCTCTCCCCATTGACTTCAATAAATAATTTTTCCGAAATAAGGTCCCATGGGGCGGAAATAGATGGGCGGGATTACACCTTTCTATGCTCTATCAGTGTTTCCCAACCGGGGGTACGCGTACCCCTAGTGGTACGTGGGTGGTCCCCAGGGGGTACGTGAAAAGTAAAAAATAAAAAAATAAAAATTTGATTTTAGATTTTTTTTTTATTAAACATTTTACAGGAAAACTGTACACAAATAATGAATAATGCATAATCTGTAATAATGTAACCAAAATTGGGAGCATTCAAATTAAGTAATAATTTTGGCTATATATTATTATTGGCGCGGCGTTCAGCTTCCCGCCGGACTGTCAGGTGTTTCATCATCATCATTGTAGTGGCGCGCTGGTTTTCTTGCTAGCTAGCAAAATATCAACATCCTATCAAGTGAATGCGCTGGTGTTTATTGAGATCAAAATTTCTGTTAACATAAACATTATGGATCAATGGCTGAGTCGAGCTGGTTCATCCAGAAACAACAGCACAGGTGATACTGCTGAATCAGGAGAACCCGTTCTCAAGAAAATGAAAACAGAGAAGGTGAAGAATCGTCAGTTTGGTGAACATTATGTGCTCTCCGGGTTTACGGTCACAACTACAGAGCCACCGCAGCCAATGTGTTTCATCTGTGGCGACGTGCTTTCTAATAATAGCATGAAACCATTCCATTTACATCGGCACCTTAGTACTAGACATCCCGCCTGTGTGGGTAAGCCTGCAGAGTTTTTCCAAAAGCTGGCTGAATTTAAGGGAAGCCAAGAAAAACTAAAGAAAGCGACATCGGTCTCAACCAAGGCCTTGGAGGCATCTTATGCCGTGTCGCTACTCGTTGCTAAATCGAAAAAGCCATTTACCATAGCCGAAGAGCTAATCTTGCCTGCAGCTATATTTCTCGCAGAAACTATGCTCGATAAGAAAGCAGCTGATGTCCTGAAGAAAGTGTCGTTGTCAAATAATACTGTGTGCCATCGGATCGACGACATGGGAATTGACATCATTGACCAAGTGGTGGAAAAATGTAAAGCGTCTGGTACGTTCGCTTTGCAGTTGGACGAATCAACGGATGTCAGTGGGGAAGCACAACTGATTGCGTTTGTGCGTTACAAAGACACTTTGGAGATAAACGAGCACATTCTGTTTTGCAAGAAACTCACGGGGAGAACTACCGGACAGGACGTTTTTAACGTTATTGACAATTTTTTCTCTCAACACAAGCTGGATTGGAAATCCTGCTCTCATGTGTGCACAGACGGCGCTGCGGCGATGACCGGCAGAGTAAATGGATTAATGGCCCACATAAAAAAGGTAAATCCTGACGTTACATGGACGCACTGCATGGTTCACCGAGAAGCATTAGCTAGCAAGAGAATGAGTCCAGAGTTAAACGATGTTTTGAATGATGCCGTAAAAGTGATCAATTTCATACAGTCCAGGCCTTTGAATCATAGACTGTTTCAGTCACTTTGTGAAGACGGTGGGTCAGAACATACACAGCTCTTGCTTCACACTGACGTCCGCATGGTTATCCCGAGGGAAGACGTTACAGCGGCTGTTCGAGCTACGCAATGAAGTGAGGGCATTTCTGTCGGAGCACACACACCCACGTGGCTATGTTCGACGACGCTGACTGGGTAGCTCGGCTGGGATACCTCTCTGATGTTTTCAGCAAACTCAACCAGCTGAATCTCTCTCTTCAAGGTAAAGACACACATGTTCTTAGCTTGTATGACAAAGTGTGTGGATTCATGGAGAAGATCAAGCTCTGGCAGAGCAAATGTGAAAAAAAGGATACAAGTTGTTTCCTGCAGCATACATTGCTACTGGTGAATGTGACAGAGCTCCAATTGTGAAAATAGTACACACACATTTGTCCAAGCTCAAGAATGAGTTCAACTCCTACTTCCCTGATATTGACAAGTCATCCACACTGGACTGGGTGCGTAATCCATTTGTGACGTGCATTAAAGCAGCATTCCCGCCAGACTGCAAGAAGACCTCATAGATGTGTTCTCAGATAGGAGCCTGAAGATGAGGTACTCAAGCACACCACTGACACAGTTCTGGTGTGGTGTGGAGAAGGAGTATCCTGAATTGGGGAAACATGCCCTGAATGAACTGTTGCCTTTTGGGTCCACATACCTGTGTGAGGTGACATTCTCCGCCATGACCCACATCAAGACTAAACACAGGAACAGACTCAACTTGGAGAATAACCTGGTCACAGCTGTTGCAACAATCTCCCCCAGACTCACAAAACTGATGAGGGAGAAACAGGCTCAAGTGTCACATTAATTGGTGAGTTACCTTACTTTTTGTTTTAAGTCTTTAAACAATGGCTATTATAATGTTTATGATTGAATATGATTTAAGTGTCATATTAATTGTCGCATTGGGTCACACAGACACAAATATCCTCCTCTTCTCTATCTCTCCTCGTCACTTCTCTCCTTCTTCCACTCCCAGGTTTCACCTTAGCTACACACAGGGCCGTATCCAGGCCCCGCCCCCCGGCCCGGGTCTGATATGTGCTGCCACTGCACACACACACACACACACACACACACACACACACACACACACACACACAGAGCCGGTCTGCCACAATATATAGACTATTAATATATCCTGGGGATCACCACGATTGATTGCGTAGTAGGGGGTACTTTAGGTTGGCTTGAAATGCTTTGGGGGTACAGTACTCAAAAAAGGTTGGGAACCACTGCTCTACCACGACGGTCGGTTGTTATTGTCAATAGTAATATAATAATTATTTATTTTTTAATAGTTCGACTCGATTTTGCGGATTTTCTTGTTGCCCCAGCTGGTCAACACCTCTTTTATCAGAAACAAAGGCTACATTAATGTATTAAATCGATGTTAATCTATGTGTGTGGTTGTGGAATTAACGGACGTGACGTTGTGCGATTGCGTTGCCAGGCAACAGCTTGGGTTCATGTTAATTTACAAACTCTTCAACGAGAACCCTAGTTATATCTAAAAACATTGTAGAGGGCCTCACGAAAGACTTTAATGTACATTTAAATTTAAATGTTAAGGAATGTGTGTATAACAAAATACATCCGTCATAAACAATACCGGAAACAGACGTAGACAAGATCCTCAGCTCGGTGATTGGATGTTTGAGTCGCAATGCATGCTGGGATATGGTGTTTATGCAATGTGAAATCCGAAAACATTTAAAAAAAATGTGTGCTTGCTTTTCTCTTTGAAAGTCATCACATAACGGCATTGTAATACACGGTTCGGCTGCATTAAATATTACATATCTGCCGTAGTTCTCTATAGAGCCCTGATGAGAAGACTTCTAGACAAACAGCAAGAACTGCCGTCAAAACTGAAAACGTGACGTGGATCATAAATATAACATAAATATAAACAACATCTTACATTTCTTTTCACACAATACGTCTCCTTGCAGTATCAACACAAATTCGGCTGACTTTTATATTTGATCCAATTGGTAGATAGGCTGTATTTACACCATAACGGTGCACAGCTGATAGAAAGGGACACCTAGTGGTTAAAGCACGTTATTGAATTTTATTACAGCAAAAACACGTGGGTTTGCTATCCTGGCTCCTAAATGGTGGAATGAGCTCCCCATTGACATCAGGACAGCAGATAGCTTACACACCTTCCGGCGCAGACTGAAAACTCATCTCTTTCGACTCCACTTCGAGCGATAGAACTATTAACAAAGCAGCACAATCAAAAATTACTGTTACAACAAATGTCATGTGTGCAGAGTAAAAATGCCGACGTTTAAGCAAGAAATAGAACTTAAATATAAAAAATAAAAGTACTATCTAAAGTGTTTACATTCAAATCATCAATACACATTTATATTTTATACACTGATCATAAATATGACATATGCATCTCAAATGAATGAAAGCAGTCATATAAGATGCACTGTAGTAAAAAAAAAACAATACATAACAGGTAAATACCTCAATCCTTCAAATGTGTACTTAAGTGCAGTACTTCCTCCACTGTCCATCATGTGTCATGTTGGGTAGTATATGAAGACTGATGGTAAATAAACTCTTGTATATTTAAAGTGTATTTAATAAATAGTTTTACGGTTTTTAATACAGAATTAAAGAGAAACTTTACAGCAGGTAAGAATCTTGTTTTTGTTGACCTTCAGTGAGAAAGTTGATGGATAAGCGGATAGATCATGTGACTTCATTATGATGACTGTCCTCTAAATCCACACAACTGTAGGCCGTGAAGGAAGGAGAAAGCACAAGGCCCATTTTAATTTACTAATCATGTTCTTAGAATTATTTCAGCTTAAATTGTTGAAAAAGCTCGACTCTTTATTGTAGTTTTTAAAAAGGACATATTATTCTCATTTCACGTTCATATTTGGATTTTGTGCTTTTACTGTGACATGTTTAAATGCTCTAATGTTCAATAAGTGCTATATTTTTCTCACTGCCAGATTCTCCTTCCATTGAAATGAAGATATAACGAAGTGAGTTTTTGTTTGTGTCTCTGAGCTGCAACCACAGCTTCTGTTCGAGCTGCCTGCAGACATTCTGGGAACAAAGTAAGAACACAAACTGTCCACTTCAAACTTTTATATATGAGCATTTTCCTTTTCATCCTACGTTGTTGTTTTTTAAACGTGTTAAATTGTATGTGTTTTTCTTCAACAGATACCTGGACAAAGTCACCGTCCTGAACTGAATACCAAAGGACATTTCCCTCTGAAAGACATCCTGACTCCATCTGCTGGTGAATAAATGACATAGCAGCATTTCCTGATGTTGATCATTCACCCTGTGACGGAGGTGAGAGAAAACGAAAGTGGATTTAGACATTGTTGAACAGCGCTGAGACACCATCACAGGGTGTGAGATTTCTGCTCGGAGACACGTTTGGAGTATATGTGGGGAGAAGTGGAGAGACTGTAAGTTGGTGAGTCCTGCTCTAGAAATAACTTTAATACCAAATGGCTGAGAAAACCGCTCTTGTTGAAAGTTTCCTGAGCTGCCATGTTTGTTCAGAGACTTTCAGAGATCCTGTGTCTCTGGGCTGTAACCACAGCTTCTGTTCGAGCTGCCTGCAGACATTCTGGGAACAAAGTAAGAACAAAAACTGTCCCATTTATAAAAGAAAGTCCTCCAAAGATCCTGTGGGGAACTTTGCACTGAAGGAACTGTCTGACTCCTTTGCTGAGAGACAGAAAGCTGGATCATCTGAGACAGAGAAAGGAGAGAAGAAGGTGGAGGTGGTGTGTAGTAAACATCCAGAAGAGCCTAGATTGTTCTGTATGGATGAAGAGAGAGCTGTGTGTCCTGTCTGTGAGTTTTCTCTCCACCAGGGTCACAAGGTGGTTCCTGTAGAACAAGCAGTCAGTGAGCTGAAGGACCTGCTGACATCTGACTTAGAGTCTCTGCAGGACAAGAGGGACAAATACAAAGGAGTGGAGAGAACATACAATGAAGTGATTCAAGTGTCCGAGAAGCAGCTGCTGTCCACAGAGAGGCAGATCAGAGCAGAGTTCATCAAGCTCCATCAGTTCCTGAAAGAGGAAGAGGAGTCCAGACTGGCAGCTCTGAGGGAGGAAGAGGAGCAGAAAGGGAAGACTATCAGCAGAGAGATGAAGAGCATTCAGGAGCACATCTCCTCTCTGTCACACAGTATCTCTGCTGTTGAAGAAGAGCTGCAGAAACTCAACGTGCCCTTCCTCAGCAGTTATAAAGCCACTCAGAGCAGAGCCAGAGTCCAGAGCTCACTGTCAGACCCACAGCTGCTCTCAGGAGCGCTGACAGATGTGGCCAAACACCTGGGCAACCTGTCCTTCAGAGTCTGGGAGAAGATGAAGGACCAGGTCCACTTCAGTCCTGTCCTTCTGGACCCAAACACTGCAAGCAGATGGCTCTCTCTGTCTGATGATCTGACCAGTGTGAGACAAGGAGACAAAGATCAGCAGCTTCCTGATAATCCAGAGAGATACACTCACTATGCTACTGTTCTGGGCTCTGAGGGCTTCAGCTCAGGGAAACACAGCTGGGAGGTGGAGGTGGGAGATCATCCTGACTGGCTTATAGGTTACACTAAAGAGTCAGCTGACAGGAAGGGAGAGTTACCAGGTGCCTCTCCAAAATATGGAATCTGGTGTTTAACACATAGCAGTGGAGAATACTCTAATGGTGCTGGTGAGACTGTCAGAGTGGAGAAGAATCCCCAGAGGATCAGAGTCCAGCTGGACTATGACAGGGGGGAGGTGTGCTTCTACGACCCTGAACACATGACTCCCATCTGCACTCTCAGAGACACTTTCACTGAGAAACTCTTCCCATATTTCAGTATTGGAGAAGCTGGTGATGCTAAAACTGCTGATATCAAAATCTGTCAACGTGAGATTCCTCTGTGATGCTCAGGAGTGTTGGTTCAGACTTTATTCTGACTTCACTCTCCGTCTACATCTCTTTGGAACATTCAAGAACATAATCAACAGATGATGAGATATTAATCTTTGCATGACATTTTTACACATTATAATCAAAGAGTCAGTCAAAGACAAACAAACAACTTGATTGTTTATTGAGTTTATTTTGCATCAAACTTTATTACAGTGTGTTTATAGTTTTCATTTGACTCATTTAATGATCGATGAATGATTGATCTAGTTTCTAGTCAAACATCACGTTATAGCAGTATACGTTATCAGTTTAACTTTTTTATATCTTTGGGTCTTTTGATGAATTATTTTGAGATATGTTGTTTTACTGCAGGGAGCAAGTCATTTAATACATTTATTTGAATTCATTATTTCATTCTTACAATGTTCTTTCGTGACATTTTCAGTCCTCTATAGATGGACAATAACATTTATGGTAATTGAAAATATCAATTTCTAATCAACCTAGAGGGAATAACAGCTGTGTATAATTAAGTGTAGTATTTGTAAAGCTGCTTCAGATATCTTGTGATTAAATAACCAGCTGTTTAATTCAGAAATGTGTCTGAGGTTGATTTCTGTTTCTTTGGTACATCTGTCAAAAAGCCATGTGACAAATTACAGAGACTATAAATGATGAAAGACAATTGTTCAACAAACCTTTACAATAAAAAATAAATAATCTGAATATCGTAATGATCTAATCTCTTTTTATTTGTTGCATTGCATCCCTTCAAACATCTGTTTTAACCTTTACATTCATAGACGCCAAACTCATGAAATCTGTTTCCTTGTGTGAAGTCATGTGACGGATGAACCTGCTGTAAACAAAGAAGCTCCCACCCTGATGAAGGACACTCAGCAGAAAACATGTGAGGGGTAAAGCATGGCATACTGGAGCTGTGCAACGTGTTTGGTTTGATGGAGTTGTTTTGATTCTCTCTTAGAAACTGTCAGGAGTCACATTCACATTATACAACTCCACTGCAGCATTATAACAAATACAAAGTAGCTTCAACACTAAAAATAGTAATGCATTACAATCATTTCCTGCAAAATACATCTTTAACCCTTGTGTTGTGTTCGACAGCTGTTACCGTTCATGGTGGTCGGGGTCCATTTTGACCCATGATTTATTTCAGTCCAAAACACACACAAAAAATGACTATCATCCAATATTGTTTTAACTACATCATAACTAACTTATTATGCATTCATAACCGTACAATCCTGATGTAATTTAATGTTATGGCCCCAAAACACATTACACCACATATTGCACACGTGCATGTGTGTTCAGGTTCAAGTGTTAGTGTACATATTCTTTGAGAAAGGTGGAGTTCCCGTGGGGGGAGGGGGGCAGAGGGAGGGGAGACCAGGTGCATGTTGCGAACAATTATTGTTACAGTTGATGAAGGGGGGGGAGGGGTGTCTGAAGTCAAAGATGAATCTTGATTGGGCCAAATTTGACCCAGAGTCTCCCAAAACAATTCTGCTGGGTCTCCCCAGACCCCAACACCAAATTATACACTTTTTTTTTTAAGAGACCTTCAGACTTGGCTAAAATTGTCAAAATCAGTTTTGTAGTGTTTATATATCTGCTGTGGAGGATATCATGAAGCTTTGTTCCGGTAAAAAAAACTAGAGCGTAGTTATTATATAATTCTAGCTTGAAACGGGTCACGGGAGACCCGAACACAACATAAGGGTTAATCACTTTGATAATTTGTCTGCATTTACTTCAAACCCAAATGATCCAGTTGTTGATCAGCTGTGTTATTTAAGGTGTAATAAAACAGCCTCATTGAAGAGGACATACTGAGGGGTTATACACATAGATGACGGACTGTCTGAATGATTTGCTCTGTAGGAGAGTCTTCACTTCACAGGGGGGGGACAGAGAGAGGGAGGAGAGAGAGAGGGGGGACAGAGAGAGGGGGGGGAGGAGAGAGAGAGGGGGAGTGTCAAATTACATACTGAAGACCACAGGAGCAACACTGTGAGCGCATACATTTACGTACACAGCGTGGGGATGTCATAGTAATGCACCTTCATACATGGAGTAAAGGTCACCATCACAAAGTAATTCTTAACAATAACAACAACCGTAATGCTTTAGCATTAAAAACACCATAGACTGTAAATATAAGGAAAACACAGACACTCATCATCGAGGTCACAATATCAATCGATCCAGCAGAGGCAAAACACAGAAGATCAACAAAATATATGACATAAATGAACTTACCAAAGCTGAAGGCTCACTTGAAAAGAAAAGCGGCACGGCGGTCCTTCCTCTGACAGAATGTGTCTATCACTTTGGGGATGAAGTCCTGTAGTTGCTGGATCAACTGGCTTTCAATTGAAAGCATGGCCAATGCGTTAAGTCGCGGCTGTCCCATGGTGTTGCGAGTGAAAGTCTTTATCCTTTTGAGGGTGGAAAAGTTCCTCTCTGACTCGGATGTCGTCATCGGAGTTGTCACTATTATTTTGACCAAAATAACAGTCTCAGCAAACGTTTCCTCCAAGTTGTTCTCGTGAATGGATTTCATAGAGACAGGGCAGTGTTTCCAGTGTGAAGCTCACTGTGGCGGTAGAGCGTGGTCAGCTCAGACTTCAACTTCTCCTTGTTTCCCAACGCAGGCCACAGTTTAACGGCGCAGTCAAGCTCAGGTGTAGGAAATGACAGGACATGCTGTGGGAAGAATGAGCTGTCAACAAGCTTTGCAGCGATCAAATGGTCACTCTGTGAGAACCTCTGTTCCACCTGTGAGATGACTGTGTCACAAGCCTCCTTCATCACCGGCGCTGTGCTGCTGACTCGTCGGCCTGGCTCGTCTGTTCCATCATGAGCAGTGGCGGCCAATGCATCAGTTTTCTGCCTCATTTTCTGAACATTTTCCTTGAAACGGCAGAGCGCGCTGTTGATCCCAGGTGCATCGATGCTTCGTTTTTGCAACTCCAGGAGCTGCATAAATGCTCGGTCCCGCAGTTTCTTTGACAGGCCGTATGCCTCACTTATGGTGACCGCATCCCATCCTGGTTGTGCGCGTATATGCTTCATACACTGAAGTAGTGCATCTCGGGTCTCCCAAACCGCGTTCACAGTTCTGCTTTTAAAGTTCCATCTCACAGCCGGTGGCCGTGGGATGCGTCTCTGTGTTGCCTCTGCAAGAGCTGCAACACGTTTTGGAGCACCGGAGAAAAAAGTGGAAAAAGCAGTTAGATCTGCAAAAAACCCCTTCAGGATGCTCATCCTTGCTGAACACAGTTGCTGCAGGGTCAGGTTCAGTTGGTGGGCGTAGCAGTGAACAAACTGAGCGTTTGGGTACGTCTCCTTCATCACCGTCTGTACCCCGCGCACGTTACCGCTCATGACGGCCGCTCCGTCATAGGTCTGAGCGATTAGCTTTTCTTTCAGCTTCAGGGGTTCCAGAACAGCCTTGATGCTGTTAGAGAGACCTACACCAGTTTTGTCCTTTACTTCCACAAACTCCAAAAAACGCTCTGTAACTGTGAGGTCAGGCATAATGTATCGCAGCACAATCACCATTTGCGATTTACAGGAGACATCGGTTGTCTCGTCGGCCTGAACGGCAACAAATGATGTGGTTGTCCACTTGCTTGGCTATTTCCTCCCTGTACACATCATACATGCAGTCCAAGAGTTCATTCTGTATGGTGCTTGATGTCCCTTTGAAAACAAGCTGAGCTTCGTAGTGCCGTTGAAGCCTGGAATCGCCCTCACACATTGTCTCGAAAATTGACCTGAATATCCCTGGATTCAGAGAGTCCGCCGACTCGTTGTGGCCCCGCAGTGCTGTCTCACATTTCCCACACAGTTTAATACAGGTGATGATCCGACCAAGCACGTACCTGTTTTCTTCCACCTTCCTATTATGAGAATCAATGCCGCGTCTGTAGGCGCTGTCAATCTGAGCTGCAACATTCACCCTTCCAAGTAATCCCAATTTTACGGCATTTTCCAAATGACTGTTGCTGCTCTCATGCTTCATTGTCCTCTCCGAAAGATGCTTTAAGTCCTTGTAACCTGTCCTCGACCAAGTACCTTGATCTTCACCAAAAAGCAGGCAAGGAAAGCAAAAGAGGGAATTCTTCTGGATGCTCGCCGTTAGCCATTTCTTTTTAGCAAACCACTCAGCGTTAAACCAACGTTTAACTTTGCCCGCAGTCTGGACCATTTGGAAATCCGGTGGATGGTGGGCAACGAGGCGCTTTACCTCCAGTTTCTCTCCGAGACTAAGTGTCTCAAATGTGTGCTCCAGTAAATGGTCAACTTCATTCATTTTCTTTCAGTTTTTTACTTCTTTTAATCGCTGGTGATGTTAGCTATATGCTGCTCTCTCGTCTCCTCTTCAAACTACACGTGACGTTTCGCAGCACTGCACACGTGAGTACTAACAGCCAATCAATTCTGAATTATGTGAGATGACGTATGGTGGGGATGGGAGCACTATGCCCCTACGGTCATTATTTTTTTGCCACACACATTAAATAGAAAAATACTCTGAGCATGCGCAGTGTAGTTTTTACAATCACCGTTCACTTAGACTGTGAGAGGGAGGGGCAGGATCGGGTTTTGTCCCACATGGCTCTAAACAGCTCAAAACGGAACTCTAGACACTAATTAGAAGAACACAGACTAAAACAGAAATGTACAGACGAATCAGATTATTAAACATGACCTTAAAATATATTTTATATGTTTTTTAATTTATTTTTTAGTATTTTTTTGTAATCATTATTTGTAATACTTTCTTCTGACACTAGGTGGGGCTGTGCCCCACCTGCCCCTAATGACCCGCCGCCACTGATTAGGAGGTCAGAGTAATTTACCGGAATAAATTATCAGGACCTCTCATACTCTAAACACTATAAACATAAAAGTATATTCAAACATTAGAGTCTATACATGTTCTGATCATAATCTCTTGATGTTAGGACACATGTAAGTACGCCTTGTTTACATATCTCTCCCTGTGTCAGATTTTTCTCTCCAAAACATAGTCACGTGACGTAGACGTGAAGAAGTGTGGGCCCACAGCTGAGAGGAGATACAGAAAGACTGGCCCAGTGTCCTCTGCCATGGCGGGGAGATAGAAAGTCTTCAGGTTCAAATCAGAGACAGTGATCATACGGCTGTCTTGCCTCTTTAGATTAAGAAGTGTATTGCTTGCCCTGTCTACATCTGTCTGCGTTTGACACTGTTGACCACAAAATATTACTAGACCGACTAGAAAACTGGGTGGGACTTTCGGAAACAGTTCTAAATTGGTTTGAATCCTACTTAAAGGACAGAAACAACTTTGTTTCTATAGGTAAATACACATCTGAGTTGACAAATATGACATGTGGGGTACCTCAAGGCTCCATCTTGGGGCCTCTTCTCTTTAACATCTACATGCTACCACTGGCTCAGATAATGAAAAACAACTAAATAAGTTACCATAGCTATGCGGATGACACGCACATTTACGTAACAATTTCACCAGGAGACTATCCAATTCAAACACTGAGTAAGTGCATTGAACAAATCAATGACTGGATGTGTCAGAACTTTCTCCAATTAAACAAAGATAAAACTGAGGTAATGGTTTTTGGAGCCAAGGCAGAACGTATAGAAGTTAGCGCTGAGCTTCAGTGTGCAATGTTCAAAACAACAGATAAAGCCAGAAATCTAGGTGTAGTCATGGACTCTGACCTGAGTTTCAACAGTCACATTAAAACAGTTACTAAATCAGCCTACTATCACCTAAAGAACATATCTAGGATTAAAAGACTAATGTCACAGCAGGATTTGGAAAAACTTGTCCATGCTTTTATCTTCAGTAGACTGGACTACTGCAATGGTGTCTTCACAGGTCTCACTAAAAAATCTATTAGAAAGCTGCAGCTGATTCAGAACGCCGCTGCTCGAGTCCTCTCTAACAGGGCTGGCCTGGCCCGTAGCACTGGCGTTATAGATGTTCGCCTAGGGCGCCAGATCTGTGGAGGCGCTGCGCTGGTAGAAAAATATTTTTGACCATTGGCACTCATCCTAATTTTCGGCCTTGATGTAACAATATTCATAATTAAGTAAATGTAACACCCTTTTCACCCCGGTTACACTTTTCATTTGCCCTGTACGATGGGCGCTGTAAGTGATGAAAATGGGGGATGTTGGCTTATCTGGCGCCCGCAGCTCACAGCCAAAGTGCGAGTGAGCGTGGGAGCGAGCGAGGGAGAAAGGGAGGGTGCACCGGTTCCGGCGCTGTTGTTATTAGAATCTGGTGCTAGCTGCTCTAATGGATATAAGAAGAAGATGTTTCTACAATAATGTGGAGGGAGAGTCCTCTCCAGTCAGACTGAGAGGCTGATAACTACAGCTCAGTGAGGTAAAGGACTCTCAGTGTTTAGATAGTTCACTTTAGTCTAAGTTGTCTCAGTGGGTCTCAAACGTTTTGATCACAATTTATGTAAACAAATATTTCCAAGGCACTCCTTTATAATTATTGGGATAAAAAGGTTTGAAATCATTTCAATGTATACTATAGGACAGTAAACCA
This sequence comes from Gymnodraco acuticeps, assembly GCF_902827175.1. Classification (NCBI taxonomy): domain Eukaryota; kingdom Metazoa; phylum Chordata; class Actinopteri; order Perciformes; family Bathydraconidae; genus Gymnodraco; species Gymnodraco acuticeps. Next base: position 81,236 of record NW_022990081.1, on the reverse strand, counting down.
AAAATATCGTTTTAAACTGGAGAGATTAAAAAATATACACGAATAAATAAATGTTAATAGGTCAAATAAGATATGAAAGAACAACTAAAATAAAATAAGTTACATTTATTTGTTATTGGCTATGGTAGGTTATTGGTTATGTTCACCTACTTATTTGATTATTAAAATATAAACCAATCTTTTTCATATGGGTGTTTAGAGTTGTACCCCCTAGATCTAGTAGTAATTCTGCTCAAAGTGCACCAGATTGAAGCATTTTACTTTAAAATGTTCAAAACATTCTTCCCGGGGGGTTATACCCCCGGACCCCTCTAGGAAGTGACGTCCACCCCCCATTCCATTGTGTGTTCCTTGGATACTCTATTGATCTTTATATGTTATATTGTACGATTCTCTGGCTTTGGCGCCAGCTCAAATTACATTTACATTTGGAAAGAGAGAGGCAGTGTTTCGGCATTGATGATGGAATATAACGTAAATGTTTATCCCCTCTTCTCCTTGTGAAAGATCCAACAATCTTTCAGGGTCAGACATCACGTCGGTTACCTGCAAGTTTCTTTGATTCTTATTACAATGCTCATTAAGATATTCCTTTACATTGAGGAGAAGACACCACTATGGTCCCCAAGCTCTCAGTAATAATCAATCAATCAATCAATGTTTATTTATATAGCCCAATATCACAAATGTTACATTTGTCTCAGTGGACTTTACAGTTTGTACAAAATATCAGTATGACAATACGACACCCTCTGTCCTTACACCCTCACATCGGACAAGGAAAAACTTCCGAAGAAAACCCACAGTTTAAAGGGAAAAATGGGAGAAACCTCAGGGAGAGCAACAGAGGAGGGATCCCTCTCCCAGGACGGACAGACGTGCAATAGATGCCGTGTGTAAATTGAAAAGATAATACATTTGCAACATAGGTAGTCCAAATGTTTGGAAATGCCTGTGTGTATAATAGGAAGATGAATCCACGAGGATATCCATCCAGGACCTATGATCCAGGACCACAGCCACGACTCAAGATCCAGGACAGAGGAGCGCAGGATCATCCATGACTCCGGATCCCGGCGTATATAGACACCAAAAAGAAAGACATTTGGGGAAGCTGGGTTAATGGGAACATGAGAGTACACAGGTACAGACAGAGAGAAGGAAGAAGTAAGATGTCCCCCGACAAACTAAGCCTATATCAGCAAAACTAGGGGCTGAATCTAATCAGCCCTAACTATAAGCTTTATCAAAAAGGAAGGTCTTAAGCGCACTCTTAAAAACGGATAGGGTGTCTGCCGCCCGAACACAAACTGGAAGCTGATTCCACAAATGTGGAGCTTGATAAGAAAAGGCTCTGGCTCCCATTGTACTTTTAGAGACTCTAGGAACAACCAACAACCCTGCATTCTTGGAACGCAATGCCCTAGTAGGACAGTAGGGTATAATGAGTTCTTTAAGGTAAGATGGCACCTGCCCATTAAGGGCTTTGTAGGCGAGAAGAATAATTTTAAATTCTATCCTGTGTTCTATAGGGAGCCAGTGTAAGGCAGCCAGAACAGGAGTAATGTGGTCCCTTTTCCTAACTCTGGTTAGTACACGAGCTGCAGCATTTTGAATCAGCTGAAGCGACTTAACTGACTTCTTGGTACACCCTGATAATAAAGAGTTACAATAATCCAGCCTTGAAGTAACAAATGCATGGACTAGTTTCTCTGCATCGTTTTGAGGCAAGATATGCCTGATTTTTGCAATGTTACGTAGATGGAAGTAGGCGGTCCTTGAAATTGATTTTATGTGGGCGTTAAAGGATAAATCCTGATCAAATATAACACCAAGATTCCTTACAGTCTCACTGGAGGCCAAATTAATGCCATCCATTGTTAGTATATCCTTAGATAATTTGTTTCGTAGATTCTTTGGGCCAAGTACAATAACTTCAGTTTTGGTCGTGTTTAACATCAAAAAGTTTAAGGTCATCCACGTTTTTAAGTCCTTAAGGCAGTCTTGAATTTTATTTAGATGATTAATTTCATCAGGCTTGATTGATAAATATAGTTGAGTATCATCCGCATAACAATGAAAATGTACAGAATGATTCTGTAGGAGCCATTTTGTGGGTGTTGTTGGTGTGTCAGTTTATTTAAGTTATATGTATAGTGCAATATTATTTATGAACACTGGGTGGGGGGTTTAGCTGCACCGGGTGTATATAAAGAGGTCATAGGTGACAGGAGATGGGTGGACACAGTAGGAGAAGAGCATACCGATTCCACCAGCCCGGCAGATGCTCATAGAATCACTAGAACGCTAAATTAACCCTGGTATGTAAAGACGAATAAACATCATCATAAACCACAACTAAGGACCGGAAAATCATCTGTTTGTGTCTGCGTCTGGATCACTTTTCAACCCTTCTGTGAAAGTAACGGCACAAATATATAGGACATAGGAAAAGGAAATTGCCATTACATTAAGTGGAATCGTACTTTTGAGTGAAACTGGACAATTGGATTCACTTCAAATTGGATTAAGGATCGTTTTCGGGGAAAACAAATAATTGGATTATTGCACCATCGACTTCTCATCACGGATCAGCTGCACACGCCACAATCAGCTGGAGATTGTTCCCACCTGCGAGGACCGAAGAGGCTGAGAGAGGACTGGGAAAGCGGCCGGGTATGTGCAGCGTGATAAGTAGATTGTAAAGGAGATATTAAGCTGTATTGGACAATGGCTTAGGAAATGGATGTGGAGCTGCAACATTGTCAGCTGTTTGAAACAGCGCGCTGTCAGCTAACGGACAATTCCTGAGAACGAAACTTAAAGGGACAGTGAACATTAATCATGTCTGTGACATCTGACGTCACGTCACAAGATGGCGCTGTTGGACTGCAATCTGTGAGAGAAAAAAGGATTATCACTCACACTGCCAAAGGATTGGAATTGTTTATTGCAAACTGCCAAAAAGCAAGAAACTTCAGTTACAAACAAGTAAAGAAGTTAATGGAAGTACTGAAAGAGCTTATGAGCTCAGAAGACAATGCAAAGGAAATACAGTTAGAACTGGTTGAATTTAAGAAGTTGTGTGATGAACTTAAAGAAAATCACAAATCATTAACTGACCTTCAACTGCCTGAAGAAGAAATGGGAAAGCAAAGGCAGTGGCTGCAAGAAAAGATGCATATATTTGATGGATTTATACAAGATGCAAATGTGTGGTTATCTGAGAGTGGACAGGCAATTAGACACTATTGTGGGAAGTGCCATAGAACAAAGTGTCAGCTCAGATGACATCGGACCTGATGACAGCATTTCAAAGGCATCACACCCTCAGTCAAAATACAAACCTGGTTCATCACACGCATCATCTACCTCTTCTGCTCGAATTAAAGCCCAGGCAGAAAGGGCGGCTTTAATCGAAAGGGCGGCAGCACTGAACAGTCAACATGAGCTTGAAGTAGAAGGGGAACAATTAAAACACCAGAAACAACAGAAACAACAACAGGAACAACAGTTGGAACAACAGGAAGAACAGGTGAAACGGAAAAAGGAACAACTGGATATACAAACTAAGCTGGCAGAAGCCAATGCCAGGCTAAACGTGCTCAGCATGGGATCAAGACACACCTCTAGAGCATCAGATGGGTTGAGCTCTTACTACAGAAACCCTACAGCAAGATTTAATGTACAGGCCACTGAATTCTTGCCTCATCAAGCCCAAACCTCTATTCCCAGACAAAGTATACAGACACATGTGCAGGGACATGTTGACATCACACCACCTGTAATCAACTATGGTAATCAAGGTGACATCTATAACCTAATCCAGAGGCAAAATGACAACACTGCTATGCTGGCTCAACAACATCTCACTTCTACTTTACCTCCAAGAGACATTCCTGTTTATGACGGTGACCCATTGCAGTTTGAAGCTTTCATCCGTGCATTTGAAAGAGGAGTAGAGCGGAAAACTAATGATGAAAGTGACTGCCTGCATTACCTAGAGCAATACACTAGAGGACAACCACAGGACCTAGTGCGCAGCTGCCAACATCTGCCTCCAGCTCAAGGTTATCAAAGGGCAAAACAGCTGCTTAAAGAGCACTTTGGTAATGAACATAAGATCGCCACTGCATACATGAACAAAGCATTTACCTGGACAATGATCAAAGCCGAAGATGTGGAAGCACTGCAAGCCTTCTCTTTGTTCCTAAGAGGTTGTTGCAATGCAATGGAACATCTCACCTATATGGATGAAATGAATGTTGTTTCAAACATGAAACACATACTTCAGAAACTACCCTACAAATTTAGAGACAAGTGGAGGAATAGAGCATGTCAGCTACAGGAAGAGCGTGGGCATCGAGCTACATTTCCTGACCTTGTTAGCTTCATAGAGAGGCAAGTGAAGATACTGTCAGATCCTCTGTTTGGAAGCATCCAGGATGATAAACCAACTGCAGCTATCAAAACTGTTATCTCTACCTTTTCAAAGGGAAACCCAAGCCTAAGGGGAAGTAGTTTTGCAACAATTATTACCTGCCCAAGAACACCAGTGCTAGAACATGCAACAACGAATGGAATGAAAATACCTCCATCAAGCCACAACTCCCTACATTTGTGTTTGTTCTGCAGAAGAAGTGGTCACTCATTGGAGCAGTGTCCACACATCCTGAAGAAAACACACAGAGAAAAAATGGACTTCTTGAAAGGAAAAGGGGTGTGTTTTGGATGCCTAAAAATAGGACACATGAGCAAACACTGCCACAGTCGTTTGACATGTTATGTGTGCAATCAAAGTCATCCTGAAATACTCCACATTGAACAAAAAGGCAAAAGAGAGGAAGCAGAACACACAAAACAGAATGGGAAGCCAATGGAAAGTAATAGTGTCATCTCACCTCATACATGTGGTCACATTGGGGCCGGTGATGAAAACTCCATCTTCTCCATTGTACCAGTACAAGTAAAGAGCCACAAAGGGGACAAAGTGTTACAAACTTATGCATTTCTGGACCATGGAAGTTCATCTACCTTTTGCACAGAAAGTTTAATGAGGAGGCTAAACCTTACAGGACAAAGGACTAACATTCTCCTAAAGACAATGAATCAGAACAAAATTGTGTCTAGTCATCATATCTCAGGTTTGGAAATATCGAGTCTGGACGAAAACAATTTCCTTCAACTATCCGATGTCTTCACACATAAAATCATGCCTGTTTCCAAGCACAGTATTCCTCTACAAGAAGATCTGGAAAATGGCCTTACTTAAAGGACATCAAAATTAATGAAATTGCTTCTGGCATTGACCTACTCATTGGGACAAATTCTCCTAAGGTATTGGAACCTTGGGAGCTGATCAATAGCCAAGGAGAAGGACCGTACGCTGTAAAGACCCTACTGGGGTGGGTCTTCTATGGTCCCCTAAAAGGAAGCAATGACAGCAGAGATGCTAATGGCCACCCTGTTGCTGCTGTCAATCGGATAGCCATTGTACGCCTAGAGGAGCTATTGGTCAAACAATACAATCATGACTTCAATGAAAATACAAGTAAGGAAACAGAGGAAATGTCCAGAGAAGACAAACAATTCCTGAACATTATGAATCACTCTGCAAAAACCACAGATGGACACTACTGCCTAGACTTACCATTTAGACAAGAAAATCCTAGCATGCCAAATAACCGATGCGTCGCTGAGCAGCGTATCCAAGGCCTGAAACGCAAGTTTGGAAAAAATGAGAAATTTCACGATGAATACACTTCCTTTCTGACGGAAATGATCAACAACGATTATGCTGAAATGGTACCAGTAAACCAGCTAAAGCCAAGTGATAACAAGCGTTGGTATATACCTCACCATGGGGTATATCACTCGAAGAAAGGAACATTAAGGGTGGTCTTTGACTGTGGTGCTGTCTTCAAAGGAACATCACTTAACTGCCAACTGCTTCAGGGTCCACATCTAACAAACTCACTCATTGGAGTCCTTATCAGATTTAGACAAGAACCAGTTGCCTTAATGGCTGACATCAAAGCAATGTTTCATCAGGTTAAGGTGTCAAAGGGGCATATTGACTATCTGCGATTCCTGTGGTGGCCCAACGGTGATGTGCAACGGGATCTTGCTGAATACCGGATGAAGGTACATCTTTTTGGAGCAGTATCATCACCCAGTTGTGCAAACTTCACATTGAGAAAGACTGCCGAGGACAACAAAGATAACTTTACAGCAGATGTGGTAGACACAGTTAAAAATAACTTCTACGTGGACGATTGCCTAAAATCCATGCCCTCTGAGTCAGAAGCAGTAAAAATGGTAGGAGACCTGATTGCTCTCTGTCGAAAGGGAGGATTTATGCTGTCAAAGTGGATCAGCAACAGCCGTGCAGTATTAGCATCCATTCCACAACAAAGCAGAACCAAAGAGACCAAGGACTTGGACTTGGATAGGGACAAGCTACCAATGGAAAGAGCACTGGGATTGCACTGGTGTGTTGAAACGGATGTGTTCAAGTTCAAAATTGCTGCACAAGAACGACCATATACAAGACGTGGCATCTTGTCTGTTGTCGGCTCTATATACGACCCCTTGGGATTTCTGGCACCATTCACCCTACCAGCCAAACTGATCATGCAGGAGCTTTGTAGGAAGAAACTTGGATGGGATGAAAACATACCACAAGCTTTAGTTCAGCAATGGTCAGGATGGCTAGCAGACATCAATAAGATGGCAGAGTTTCAAGTGGACCGGTGCATGAAGCCAACAAGCTTTGGTCATGTCAGACATGCACAACTGCACCACTTTTCTGATGCTAGTGAAAGCGGCTACGGCACTGTTTCATATCTAAGACTGGAGAATGATAACAAAGAAGTGCATGTTTCATTCATAACAGGAAAATCCAGAGTGTCACCATTGAAACAAGTTACAATTCCCAGAATGGAACTTACAGCAGCAGTCCTGGCTGTCAAAATCGACACAATGCTGAAGAACGAATTACAGCTGCAACTGGACCAATCCGTCTTCTGGACTGATAGCACTACCGTGCTAAAATACATAAAAAACGAAAACAAACGCTTTCAAACATTTGTAGCAAACAGGATCTCTCTTATAAGGGATGCCACGGATGTATCACAATGGAGGTATATTGGAACAAAGGAAAATCCTGCAGATGAAGCCTCTAGAGGACTAAAGGCAGACCAATTCTTAAACTGTAGGAGATGGATCAAGGGACCTGAGTTTCTCTCCAAGCCAGACAGAGAATGGCCAAACTCTCATGTGGATTCAGATATCCCTGGCAATGATCCAGAAATCAAGCAGGACATCACAATGAACGTCATTGTCAAAGATTCATTGAGCCCCACAAACTCTCTGATAAACCACTTCTCATCATGGAGAAAACTGAAGACTGCTGTAGCCTGGCTTCTTAAAGTAAAAACGACACTCTTGAAGCTGATTCAAAGGAGAAAGGAGATTCAGACTACTGTGAATGGCTCTGAAAAGGATCCTAGAAGATTAAAGGAAAAGGTCGAAAGGAAGATACAGGCCTTTAAAGGAACACTCCGCAGACAATGTTTATGTCCTGAAGATCTTGTTCAAGCAGAAAATGCAGTCATTTCTTTTAGTCAAAGGCAACGGTTCAAAGAAGAACTATCTTTACTAGAAGCTGGTAAACATAATGTGAAAGGAAGTAGTTGCTTGTACAAACTGGATCCAATATTGGATCATGGACTCCTGAGACTGGGTGGTCGCTTGAAACGACTAGCAATGCCTGAAGAGCCCAAACATCCGATCATTCTCTCAAAGGATCTTCACATATCCACACTATTGTTACGAGATATTCATGAAGACCTTGGACATGGAGGAAGGAATCAGATGCTGTCTCGACTCCGTACAAAGTACTGGATAATCAAAGCTAACTCTGCGGCAAGAAAGATTATATCAAACTGTACTGTGTGTAAACGGCATCGTGGAAAACTTGGAGAACAGAAAATGGCAGACTTGCCCTTGGAAAGGATTCTACCAGATACACCTCCCTTCACAAATACAGGAGTAGACTACTTCGGTCCTATTGAGATCAAGAGAGGACGAAGTCTTGTCAAAAGATATGGCGTAATCTTCACTTGCATGGCAAGCAGAGCAGTACATCTTGAAGTTGCATACGCACTTGACACAGACTCCTGCATCCATGCACTACGACGATTTATTTGTCGACGAGGTCAAGTTTCCTCTTTAAGGTCAGACAATGGCGCAAATAGAGAGCTAAAGGAATCACTCAATGGTTTGAATCAAGACAGAATTCAGAGTGCTATGCTTCAGCGAGGGATAAGGTGGTATTTTAACCCCCCAGCAGGAAGCCATCACGGCGGTGTTTGGGAACGATTGATCCGTATGGTTCGAAATGTGCTGTGTTCTGTTCTAAAGCAACAAGTTCTGGACGACGAAGGATTGCAAACCTTTCTTTGTGAAGTCGAAGCGATTCTGAATGATCGACCAATTACAAAATCTTCTGACGATCCGATGGACCTAGAGGCCCTCACGCCTAACCATCTTCTTCTGATGAAAACCAAGCCAAAACTACCACCTGGACTCTTTGTAAAGGAAGACTTGTACATCAAACGCAGATGGAGACAAGTGCAATATATGGCAGAGCTCTTTTGGAAAAGGTGGACACAGGAATACCTGCCTCTAATCCAAAATAGACAACGGTGGTTAAAGGAAAAAAGAAGCTTTGCTCCAGGTGACATTGTTGTAGTGGCTGATTCCACTGCTCCACGTGGCTCCTGGTTAATGGGCAGAATACTGGAGACAAAACCAGACGCACAAGGTATTGTGCGCACAGTTCGACTTCAAACCAAGAGCAACATCTTAGTGAGACCAATAACAAAGATATGTCTGCTCCAGGAAGCTGAGACATAAAGAACAGCAAAGACCGATGACCCTTAAAATAAGGGAGAAGAAGAGAAGAAAAGAAACTACAAATTCTTTAAGAATTACATGCTAACACATACACACCTTTTGTATAGCTCCTTTATTATTTATTGGTAATTGTCTTTTTTCCCATACTAAAGCCAATTAGGGGCCGGTGTGTAGGAGCCATTTTGTGGGTGATGTTGGTGTGTCAGTTTATTTAAGTTATATGTATAGTGCAATATTATTTATGAACACTGGGTGGGGGGTTTAGCTGCACCGGGTGTATATAAGGAGGTCATAGGTGACAGGAGATGGGGGGACACAGGAGGAGAAGAGCATACCGATTCCACCAGCCCGGCAGATGCTCATAGAATCACTAGAACGCTAAATTAACCCTGGTATGTAAAGACGAATAAACATCATCATAAACCACAACTAAGGACCGGAAAATCATCTGTTTGTGTCTGCGTCTGGATCACTTTTCAACCCTTCTGTGAAAGTAACGGCAAAAATATATAGGACATAGGAAAAGGAAATTGCCATTACACTCCATTTAGTCTCCTTTTTAAGCTTCTCTTTCCTGGACGCGAGAATAACCATCACAGTTAACACTCTACTGTTTAACACTTTGGTTAACTTAATGTTACTTCATGTTAAGGCTGATCAAAATGACAAGGCTAAGCCGGCTGTAATGCTAACTAACGTGCTTGCTACTAGCTAGGTAGCTAACTTGATCCAGCCAGCCACTCCTGGTCCTTTCATCAGACGGGAAGCGAAAGAACGAGTAAGACCCATTGTTGGTATGATTACAGCCTGGTACAAAGCACACAGGCATATTGTTAAAGTGATCTTATATCTCTTATATTTAGTGGAGGAAAACAATTATGACATCACTTACGGGACTCTGGGATTTGTAGTCTTTCTAGTTGCGTATTTTTCATAGTCTTTACGACAAACTCTGACTTTTTTGACATGGAAATGATTTTAAAGATTGACAAACATCATATGTGTAATTCATTGCACAATTCAAACGGGATCGAAAGATAAGTTTTCTCTCCCCATTGACTTCAATAAATAATTTTTCCGAAATAAGGTCCCATGGGGCGGAAATAGATGGGCGGGATTACACCTTTCTATGCTCTATCAGTGTTTCCCAACCGGGGGTACGCGTACCCCTAGTGGTACGTGGGTGGTCCCCAGGGGGTACGTGAAAAGTAAAAAAAAAAAAAAAAATTTGATTTTAGATTTTTTTTTTATTAAACATTTTACAGGAAAACTGTACACAAATAATGAATAATGCATAATCTGTAATAATGTAACCAAAATTGGGAGCATTCAAATTAAGTAATAATTTTGGCTATATATTATTATTGGCGCGGCGTTCAGCTTCCCGCCGGACTGTCAGGTGTTACATCATCATCATCATTGTAGTGGCGCGCTGGTTTTCTTGCTAGCTAGCAAAATATCAACATCCTATCAAGTGAATGCGCTGGTGTTTATTGAGATCAAAATTTCTGTTAACATAAACATTATGGATCAATGGCTGAGTCGAGCTGGTTCATCCAGAAACAACAGCACAGGTGATACTGCTGAATCAGGAGAACCCGTTCTCAAGAAAATGAAAACAGAGAAGGTGAAGAATCGTCAGTTTGGTGAACATTATGTGCTCTCCGGGTTTACGGTCACAACTACAGAGCCACCGCAGCCAATGTGTTTCATCTGTGGCGACGTGCTTTCTAATAATAGCATGAAACCATTCCATTTACATCGGCACCTTAGTACTAGACATCCCGCCTGTGTGGGTAAGCCTGCAGAGTTTTTCCACCAAAAGCTGGCTGAATTTAAGGGAAGCCAAGAAAAACTAAAGAAAGCGACATCGGTCTCAACCAAGGCCTTGGAGGCATCTTATGCCGTGTCGCTACTCGTTGCTAAATCGAAAAAGCCATTTACCATAGCCGAAGAGCTAATCTTGCCTGCAGCTATATTTCTCGCAGAAACTATGCTCGATAAGAAAGCAGCTGATGTCCTGAAGAAAGTGTCGTTGTCAAATAATACTGTGTGCCATCGGATCGACGACATGGGAATTGACATCATTGACCAAGTGGTGGAAAAATGTAAAGCGTCTGGTACGTTCGCTTTGCAGTTGGACGAATCAACGGATGTCAGTGGGGAAGCACAACTGATTGCGTTTGTGCGTTACAAAGACACTTTGGAGATAAACGAGCACATTCTGTTTTGCAAGAAACTCACGGGGAGAACTACCGGACAGGACGTTTTTAACGTTATTGACAATTTTTTCTCTCAACACAAGCTGGATTGGAAATTCTGCTCTCATGTGTGCACAGACGGCGCTGCGGCGATGACCGGCAGAGTAAATGGATTAATGGCCCACATAAAAAAGGTAAATCCTGACGTTACATGGACGCACTGCATGGTTCACCGAGAAGCATTAGCTAGCAAGAGAATGAGTCCAGAGTTAAACGATGTTTTGAATGATGCCGTAAAAGTGATCAATTTCATACAGTCCAGGCCTTTGAATCATAGACTGTTTCAGTCACTTTGTGAAGACGGTGGGTCAGAACATAAACAGCTCTTGCTTCACACTGACGTCCGCATGGTTATCCCGAGGGAAGACGTTACAGCGGCTGTTCGAGCTACGCAATGAAGTGAGGGCATTTCTGTCGGAGCACACACACCCACGTGGCTATGTTCGACGACGCTGACTGGGTAGCTCGGCTGGGATACCTCTCTGATGTTTTCAGCAAACTCAACCAGCTGAATCTCTCTCTTCAAGGTAAAGACACACATGTTCTTAGCTTGTATGACAAAGTGTGTGGATTCATGGAGAAGATCAAGCTCTGGCAGAGCAAATGTGAAAAAAGGGATACAAGTTGTTTCCTGCAGCTGAACGCATACATTGCTACTGGTGAATGTGACAGAGCTCCAATTGTGAAAATAGTACACACACATTTGTCCAAGCTCAAGAATGAGTTCAACTCCTACTTCCCTGATATTGACAACAAGTCATCCACACTGGACTGGGTGCGTAATCCATTTGTGACGTGCATTAAAGCAGCATTCCCGCCAGACTGCAAGAAGACCTCATAGATGTGTCCTCAGATAGGAGCCTGAAGATGAGGTACTCAAGCACACCACTGACACAGTTCTGGTGTGGTGTGGAGAAGGAGTATCCTGAATTGGGGAAACATGCCCTGAATGAACTGTTGCCTTTTGGGTCCACATACCTGTGTGAGGTGACATTCTCCGCCATGACCCACATCAAGACTAAACACAGGAACAGACTCAACTTGGAGAATAACCTGGTCACAGCTGTTGCAACAATCTCCCCCAGACTCACAAAACTGATGAGGGAGAAACAGGCTCAAGTGTCACATTAATTGGTGAGTTACCTTACTTTTTGTTTTAAGTCTTTAAACAATGGCTATTATAATGTATATGATTAGTTATGATTGAATATGATTTAAGTGTCACATTAATTGTCGCATTGGGTCACACAGACACAAATATCCTCCTCTTCTCTATCTCTCCTCGTCACTTCTCTCCTTCTTCCACTCCCAGGTTTCACCTTAGCTACACACAGGGCCGTATCCAGGCCCCGCCCCCCGGCCCGGGTCTGATATGTGCTGCCACTGCACACACACACACACACACAGCCGGTCTGCCACAATATATAGACTATTAATATATCCTGGGGATCACCACGATTGATTGCGTAGTAGGGGGTACTTTAGGTTGGCTTGAAATGCTTTGGGGGTACAGTACTCAAAAAAGGTTGGGAACCACTGCTCTACCACGACGGTCGGTTGTTATTGTCAATAGTAATATAATAATTATTTATTTTGTAATAGTTAGACTCGATTTTGCGGATTTTCTTGTTGCCCCAGCTGTTCAACACCTCTTTTATCAGAAACAAAGGCTACATTAATGTATTAAATCGATGTTAATCTATGTGTGTGGTTGTGGAATTAACGGACGTGACGTTGTGCGATTGCGTTGCCAGGCAACAGCTTGGGTTCATGTTAATTTACAAACTCTTCAACGAGAACCCTAGTTATATCTAAAAACATTGTAGAGGGCCTCACGAAAGACTTTAATGTAAATTTAAATTTAAATGTGAAGGAATGTGTGTATAACAAAATACATCCGTCATAAACAATACCGGAAACAGACGTAGACAAGATCCTCAGCTCGGTGATTGGATGTTTGAGTCGCAATGCATGCTGGGATATGGTGTTTATGCAATGTGAAATCCGAAAACATTTTAAAAAAATGTGTGCTTGCTTTTCTCTTTGAAAGTCATCACATAACGGCATTGTAATACACGGTTCGGCTGCATTAAATATTACATATCTGCCGTAGTTCTCTATAGAGCCCTGATGAGAAGACTTCTAGACAAACAGCAAGAACTGCCGTCAAAACTGAAAATGTGACGTGGATCATAAATATAACATAAATATAAACAACATCTTACATTTCTTTTCACACAATACGTCTCCTTGCAGTATCAACACAAATTCGGCTGACTTTTATATTTGATCCAATTGGTAGATAGGCTATATTTACACCATAACGGTGCACAGCTGATAGAAAGGGACACCTAGTGGTTAAAGCACGTTATTGAATTTTATTACAGCAAAAACACGTGGGTTTGCTATCCTGGCTCCTAAATGGTGGAATGAGCTCCCCATTGACATCAGGACAGCAGATAGCTTACACACCTTCCGGCGCAGACTGAAAACTCATCTCTTTCGACTCCACTTCGAGCGATAGAACTATTAACAAAGCAGCACAATCAAAAATTACTGTTACAACAAATGTCATGTGTGCAGAGTAAAAATGCCGACGTTTAAGCAAGAAATAGAACTTAAATATAAAAAATAAAAGTACTATCTAAAGTGTTTACATTCAAATCATCAATACACATTTATATTTTATACACTGATCATAAATATGACATATGCATCTCAAATGAATGAAAGCAGTCATATAAGATGCACTGTAGTAAAAAAAAAAACAATACATAACAGGTAAATACCTCAATCCTTCAAATGTGTACTTAAGTGCAGTACTTCCTCCACTGTACATCATGTGTCATGTTGGGTAGTATATGAAGACTGATGGTAAATAAACTCTTGTATATTTAAAGTGTATTTAATAAATAGTTTTACGGTTTTTAATGCAGAATTAAAGAGAAACTTTACAGCAGGTAAGAATCTTGTTTTTGTTGACCTTCAGTGAGAAAGTTGATGGATAAGCGGATAGATCATGTGACTTCATTATGATGACTGTCCTCTAAATCCACACAACTGTAGGCCGTGAAGGAAGGAGAAAGCACAAGGCCCATTTTAATTTACTAATCATGTTATTAGAATTATTTCAGCTTAAATTGTTGAAAAAGCTCGACTCTTTATTGTAGTTTTTAAAAAGGACATATTATTCTCATTTCACGTTCATATTTGGATTTTGTGCTTTTACTGTGACATGTTTAAATGCTCTAATGTTCAATAAGTGCTATATTTTTCTCACTGCCAGATTCTCCTTCCATTGGAATGAAGATATAACGAAGTGAGTTTTTGTTTGTGTCTCTGAGCTGCAACCACAGCTTCTGTTCGAGCTGCCTGCAGACATTCTGGGAACAAAGTAAGAACACAAACTGTCCACTTCAAACTTTTATATATGAGCATTTTCCTTTTCATCCTACGTTGTTGTTTTTTAAACGTGTTAAATTGTATGTGTTTTTCTTCAACAGATACCTGGACAAAGTCACCGTCCTGAACTGAATACCAAAGGACATTTCCCTCTGAAAGACATCCTGACTCCATCTGCTGGTGAATAAATGACATAGCAGCATTTCCTGATGTTGATCATTCACCCTGTGACGGAGGTGAGAGAAAACGAAAGTGGATTTAGACATTGTTGAACAGCGCTGAGACGCCATTACAGGGTGTGAGATTTCTGCTCGGAGACACGTTTGGAGTATATTTGGGGAGAAGTGGAGAGACTGTAAGTTGGTGAGTCCTGCTCTAGAAATAACTTTAATACCAAATGGCTGAGAAAATCGCTCTTGTTGAAAGTTTCCTGAGCTGCCATGTGTGTTCAGAGACTTTCAGAGATCCTGTGTCTCTGGGCTGTAACCACAGCTTCTGTTCGAGCTGCCTGCAGACATTCTGGGAACAAAGTAAGAACAAAAACTGTCCCATTTGTAAAAGAAAGTCCTCCAAAGATCTTGTGGTGAACTTTGGACTGAAGGAACTGTCTGACTCCTTTGCTGAGAGACAGAAAGCTGGATCATCTGAGACAGAGAAAGGAGAGAAGAAGGTGGAGGTGGTGTGTAGTAAACATCCAGAAGAGCCTAGATTGTTCTGTATGGATGAAGAGAGAGCTGTGTGTCCTGTCTGTGAGTTTTCTCTCCACCAGGGTCACAAGGTGGTTCCTGTAGAACAAGCAGTCAGTGAGCTGAAGGACCTGCTGACATCTGACTTAGAGTCTCTGCAGGACAAGAGGGACAAATACAAAGGAGTGGAGACAACATACAAGGAAGTGATTCAAGTGTCCGAGAAGCAGCTGCTGTCCACAGAGAGGCAGATCAGAGCAGAGTTCATCAAGCTCCATCAGTTCCTGAAAGAGGAAGAGGAGTCCAGACTGGCAGCTCTGAGGGAGGAAGAGGAGCAGAAAGGGAAGACTATCAGCAGAGAGATGAAGAGCATTCAGGAGCACATCTCCTCTCTGTCACACAGTATCTCTGCTGTTGAAGAAGAGCTGCAGAAACTCAACGTGCCCTTCCTCAGCAGTTATAAAGCCACTCAGAGCAGAGCCAGAGTCCAGAGCTCACTGTCAGACCCACAGCTGCTCTCAGGAGCGCTGACAGATGTGGCCAAACACCTGGGCAACCTGTCCTTCAGAGTCTGGGAGAAGATGAAGGACCAGGTCCACTTCAGTCCTGTCCTTCTGGACCCAAACACTGCACACAGCTGGCTCTCTCTGTCTGATGATCTGATCAGTGTGAGACAAGGAGACAAAGATCAGCAGCTTCCTGATAATCCAGAGAGATGCACTAAGTATCCTGATGTTCTGGGCTCTGAGGGCTTCAGCTCAGGGAAACACAGCTGGGAGGTGGAGGTGGGAGATCATCCTGACTGGATTATAGGTTTGACTAAAGAGTCAGCTGACAGGAAGGGAGAGATACCAGGTGCCTCTCCAAAATATGGAATCTGGTGTTTATGGCATGGCAGTGGAAGATACTCTAATGGTGCTGGTGAGACTGTCACAGTGAAGAAGAATCCCCAGAGGATCAGAGTCCAGCTGGACTATGACAGGGGGGAGGTGTGCTTCTACGACCCTGAACACATGACTCCCATCTGCACTCTCAGAGACACTTTCACTGAGAAACTCTTCCCATATTTCAGTATTGGAGAAGCTGGTGATGCTAAAACTGCTGATATCAAAATCTGTGAGTGAGATTCCTCTGTGATGCTCAGGAGTGTTGGTTCAGACTTTATTCTGACTTCACTCTCCGTCTACATCTCTTTGGAACATTCAAGAACATAATCAACAGATGATGAGATATTAATCTTTGCATGACATTTTTACGCATTATAATCAAAGAGTCAGTCAAAGACAAAAACAAACAACTTGATTGTTTATTGAGTTTATTTTGCATCAAACTTTATTACAGTGTGTTTATAGTTTTCATTTGACTCATTTAATGATCGATGAATGTTCACATTTTTAATCCAAGAATCTTTAAATGGATGAATTTATTTTCTGTTTTTCTTTGTAATGGATGAAATGAGAATGTTTGATTAAGTTTTGTGTGAATTCTTGAAGAAATGTAAGAAGTCTGTATATCGTGCTGAAACTTCATGACATCAACCAAACTAAGAATCAAAGCTGTCAGTTCTCCTTTGATCTAGTTTCGAGTCAAACATCACGTTATAGCAGTATACGTTATCAGTTTAACTTCTAACTTCTCTTTCACTCGACCTCTCCTACTCCCAACTCTATGTCAGTAGAAGAGCTGGTCTGTTGCCTGTGTTATTAAAGTGACCGTTTACCGAACCCTTTGTGTACATTGCTAAGCTAATTTGACCTGTCTCGAGGACACGCTTTGTTAGGAGTGAGAAACCCTCTTTTTGTTTGAACCTTTTCTTTTTGTTTACTGATAAGAGTAGGTGAGAAGCCTGTACTTTATTCCTTTTGGTTAGGCAAGTTTTAGAAAAATGTTATTGCTGCGCCTAGGTTCCCTAGACCTGGGCCTAACATACATTTCTAATGAACCTAAAGGTAATTATAGCTGTACAAGTAAGTGTAGTATTTGTAGATATCTTGTGTTTAAATAAGCAGCAGTTTAATTCAGAAATGTGTCGATGAGGTTGTTTCTTCACGTACATCTGTCAAATAGCCATGTGACAAATTACAGAGAATATAAATGATGACAATTGTACAAAAATAAATAATCTTAATGATCTAATCTCTTATTTAATGAATTGCATCCCTTCAAACATCTGTTTTAACCTTTACATTCATAGATGCCAAACTCATGAAATCTGTTTGCTTGTGTGAAGTCATGTGACGGATGAACCTGCTGTAAACAAAGAAGCTCCCACCCTGATGAAGGACACTCAGCAGAAAACATGTGAGGGGTAAAGCATGGCATACTGGAGCTGTGCAACGTGTTTGATTTGATGGAGTTGTTTTGATTCTCTCTTAGAAACTGTCAGGAGTCACATTCACATTATACAACTCCACTGCAGCATCATAACAAATACAAAGTAGCTTCAAAATGAAAAAGAGTGATGCATTATTTATTCACTTTGATACTGTGTCTTCATTTGCTTCAAACCCAAATGATCCGGTTGTAGAAAAATAAGTAAGTAGAAGTACCAGAGTGTAGGAATACTCTGTTACAGTAAAGGTCCTGCATTACAAATGTTCCTCAAGTAAAAGTAGAAATTAGCATCAAAATATACTTAAAGTAGCAAAAGCAAAAGTACTTATGATGCAGATTGGCCTATTTCGGGAGTAATATAACATATTTCAAATATCATTTTTGATTAAAAAAAAAAAAATGTTTATCCTTGCATGAAGTCATTTTTATTTACTTTAGTGTAGTTTGTGAATTTAGCTTAGTACAGTACTTGAGTAAATGTACTTAGTTACTTTACACCACTGGTAATATCAATGCAAAAACAAAATGTCACCTTAGCTCATGTCATTAGTCAGTGCATGGTCTGGTAAAGGAACATATACGATGGTGATGGGGAACTGCGATGTCCAACTCCTCTCCATATTTGAAATATGAAGTTGAAGTGTACGCTCTGACCCAGCTGCAGCATCCTGGTTGTGAAATACTTCATGTTGTTTGCATCAGTTCCAGTAACACGGTGGAGGCGATTGTAGTGATGGGACTCCGCGTTGATGTAGCAGCTGGTTTAGGTCCGGATCTCTGGGATGTTGTGACCTCTGGAGTGGAGCTGCTGGGTGAGGATCTTCATGTTGACCCAGTGGTTTGACCCAGGAGAGCGGAGCAGCCGGTGTCAGCGGTCTCACCTGGATCATCCTGAAGTGAAGCTGGAACCATAAAACAAGGAGGAGGTTCAGTGGAGACAGGTTTCATCAGGAGGGTTTCATGTTTCCTGTTGATGTTCTGCTGCTGATGCAAAAGAGTTCACTGTATATGTGACGTTCGCGAACGATCCGATTCTTTTGAACCGGCTCTTTGGTACGAACGAAGGGAACCGAGTCGTTCTTGGTGAGAGCCGTTCTTTTTATCGTTGGTTCACTGCCTGCCATAAATCCACTCACCTTTAAAGCAGGGGCGGTTATAGGGGGGGCAGGGTGGGGGGGGGCAGTGCCCCCCTAACACTGCCTTTGGACCCCCCTGTGGCCCCCCTGAAAAAGAAAAAAAAAGGTTTATGATTAAACGATTTCTTGGCTGACGGAATAGGTGGAACTAACAATATTTGTAATTCTAGTCGGACCCATTCGAGAGAGCACACCTTTATCTATTTCATATAGTTGTACAAAAATAAAGTAAGAAATCATTCCAATGTGTACTATAAGACAGAAAGTTAAAAAAATTAAAAACAGTTTAAAAGGGGAGTGATTGGTCAAATATATATAAATAAAAAGAAAGAATGCTAACTAGGTAACATCAGATAAGAATAAACAAGTTTAAATGATTTGTTATTGGTTGTAATCATATTCCAAAGATTTTTGGATTATTGAAAAGTATACAGCTCCCTTTCATCTGAGTGTTGAGAGCTGTATCCATACATTCATTTTGTGCTCAAAGTGCACCAGATTGATGTATTTCGCTTCAACATTTAAAAGCAAATCTTCCTGGGGGTGCATGCCCCCGGACCCCCCTAGAGGAGGTGAGGTCCACCCCCCAAATAAAGCAGGTTAAAATAATTAAATTGCATACATTTTCTTGACACTGAAAACGGGTCCCACAGACCCAAACAGCACACAACGTTTAAAGGTAAGAATATAATAATGTTAAAATGTGCTAAATATATACACTGCAAAAAACAACAAAAGAGGAATAAAAGCAGCTCACGACTTGTTTTATATTTTGAAAGTAGCTCTCATCCTGAAAAAGGTTGGAGACCCCTGCATTAGAGCGTAAAAACTGTAACTATAAGTATCTGAAATAAATATGTGTAATGAAACAAATACCAATAACTGTATTGCTTTGTCTTCTTATGCGCAATTACTTCATACTGTCTTTTTCGTCCTGCATTTATTGGGCCCCCCTCAGAAAATAACTGGCCCCAGCCTGGCCCCCCCAGTCAAATTGGTCTAGAACCGCCACTGCTTTAAAGGAACTTGCTTTCCTGAATGCACATTTTCCATAGATGATGGCATAACGCATGCTGCTTGAGTAGTAGTTTGGCTGGCTGAGAGATTAAGCAAGTTATACATTTTCTGTGAGTAAAAGTAGATTTCTGGCAAAACAGTCAATCATTATCCTGGTGATTATTTCGCAGATAAACCTATTAACCCCGCCCAGGTAAAAAAAACAAGATCCGGCTCTTTTCAAAAAGCCGTAATTCCCATCACTACGAACATCTTTTTATTTTATATTTTAATATCTGTTTTTCATTTGTTCATATCAAGCGGCAAACTGTGGGGTAGAGCCAGAAAGCCAATACGGAAGTGCCACACACTGCAGTTCATATATTGGCCGATAGGCGATGGCTCCAGAAAGGAGCAATTTCCATAGACCCCCATGTTAAAATGCCCAACTTTACAGCAGAAAAAAACATGTTTCTACCCCTGGCTCCATACATTTTATTATCGATATAGTTAGATTCCACCTTCATGATTATGGATCTGTGAGTGAATTGTTTTCTAACACGACCCTTTCATTTATATTAGGTCTTAACGTTTTTGCATAAATTAGGGCGTGGTCACATTGAGTGACGGCTCTGTCAAGTGCCTGCCGCTGTTAGCTTCTTGTCTCTCTGCTAGCTGCTCCGTGAAGCTAGCTACAGGGACTCTGCCTGCTCAGCTCATCCAGGAAACACAACTTGTAGCCGGCCGTGGTTGTTTGTTCTTCATGCTTATATATCGGACTATTGTGACTCGCTCTGCGGTTAAAACAGACGGTGCATGAATGCGGTTTTGCTGTAAGTAAAATTCGAGTGCTTTATTTATGTGTTAATGATTTTAATCAGCTACGTAATGAATGGTAAGGCTTGGGTTAGTTAGTGGCTAGTGGTAGCTACATCGGTGCTAACGATTGTAATCGTAGCCTCCAAGTTAAAATCATAGACTCTATATATAAAGGTTAAAACTAAATGGACAAGTGTTTAAGTGGGATAATACTGTTGAACAAACGGCTTCTGTTTGAGGTTGATAAAATAAGGTTACATCCTTGTAACTTAGAGATATTTTATTATGTAGGTAGAACTGTATGCATCTAAGGTTAATTTAAATTGGCTATGCTCAAGTATGTAGACAAGTTAACGTCGAAGTAGTGTATGTGAAATCAACCTCACAATAAGATGTGTGTATATTACAATTATTAATGTCTTATTTCAAGATGATTACTTGGATATTACAATATGGTTGGTTGAGCTGGAGTTCATTATTGAGCTTACACGTTAACGTCACAGTCATCTGAAGAACGAATCCAAACCTTGTTGTTTTTATTAATGTCATTACCAAATGGGTATCAAATCAACAGTAAGCATTGGTAACACAACTTCCAAAGTTACAGTAAAATAAAAAGGACCCTGACTCGGACAATACACAATCCAACATGTTCAACAGAAGAGAATCAGTTATATTGTTTGTGCACATGGTACTTTACATATATATCTGTTTGTTTAAGGTGTCCAGGTGATGCAGACAGGCTGGACCAGAGAGTGAGAGACAGAACTGGACTCCTCACAGCAGTGAACTTCAGCACAGGTACAAAGACTCTTTTTTCATACTGTACAAAGAATCAAGAAAGATATTGGTTTAAATGAATGAAGTATTGACTTGAATACACTGATATACATTCCATTAAACAATACTAAATACTAGATCACCTACACATCAGATAAGTTGAGGGTTTTTTCCATGCAAAAAGTTACATTTAGATGATAACAAGCAATATGAGCTTTCTAATTTAATGTATTGAAGGCAAAGATATTTAACACATAGTGAGAACTGCTACTATTTATCTCTCAATATTGTCTGTAAAAAACGTGGTAAAAGTTATTCTTTCAGTGAGACAACAGAGCAAGCTTCTACAGTTGCACTACGTTTTGATAACAGTTCAATATTATTTTGATAATAACATATATTTCAATGTTGATGAACTTCATACTGTTCATTCATAATCTGATTGTCTTTGTAGCTCACTGTTGAAATAAAAAAACAACATTACAATTGCAAAATAATTATATCTACAGCCCCTAAACACACAAACACACCGCTTTCATAAATAACACACTTGTCCTGCAATAATATGTTTTATGTTTCCTGTCATTTTTGTTAGGAAAGGACATGCCTGAAAGACACGACATGTTCTCCTTCTCTGAGGGTCAAGAAGAACATCCAAGAGGAACATTAAAAGCTGATGTTATGAGATTTTAAGACCAGTACAGGACATTCACTAACTACTTTTATTGTTAAAACACAGTCAGCTGATCGAATGCAGCTATTTCCACATCTACACTCCATCAGCTGATTATTTCTATTTGCCTCACTTTATGAGCTTCACAACATGTACCTTGTTTTGCAACGTCACAAATAAATGGGGCCAATCTTCAGTCAGATGTGAATGTGTAATCTAACATTTTCAGTAAGAATAATGGACAAAAGGAGAGCAAATACAAATACAATTTATTGAAATGTGAACCAAAAGTTAATCAAATGTTTTAAATAAAAAGCACATATGGACAGAAGGTGTAAACCTATTAAATGTATTAAACACATTTAGTCAAATAAAGTGACCGACTAGGCCTGTGCAGTTGGTATCAGCTTTGCCCAGCATGGGCTCCTCCATCAGGCCTGGTCCTCCTCGCAGAGGAAAGACCCTCAGTCCTCTCCAAACCAACAGACAGGACGTCCATCACACGGAGGTTTCTCCCTGAAGTCTCTCCTGCTCTCTGGACACCAGACTGTCTCAATCCGTCCACACTGAATATGAGATTGGGAAAATGAAAATAATAAATGCTTTAGACAATAAGAAACATAAAGTTGACTGTTGAGTTGCTCAGTTTTTTTAGATTGTCAATACTATTACTGTATAACTAATATCTCAGGTTAAGAGGCACATTCAAATAAAGATTGGTCTTTAAATACATTTTGTCTTTTGAATTGTTTGTCTAAAGTCAAGGATCTAGAATTGGTACTTAGTTTTAATGATATAGTCTGGTTATTATGCTGTTTGGAGGAGGCCTCACAGGTAAGAGCACTAACTAGCTACCATCACATGTACCTTAGCTTGACTTAAATGTATTAAACGTATAGTTAAGTGATATCAAAATATAAATAACTAATGTCATGCAAACATATTAATATTTGCTTGATTCCAGTGTTGAATTTAGCACAATTGCATACAAACGTTAAGGGGTTTTAAGATTCTGAAGCATTATATTAAAACTCAATAACTTAGATTATTATTTAGAGTTTCATGTCCGCTTACCTTAGAAACGTAAAATGCGACGGCAGTGTGCAGATGGGGAGCATGTTAGCTTAGCTTGGTAGCTTCAGCTAGCTCTGGAACTTTCAGCTCGGTGGCAGCAGGTCCCGCCTCTTTACCCTTATTTGGAGAAGGCGGGAGTTGAACTCTAACGTCACTGTTGAGCCGTTAGTGGCCGACTCCGCCTACTAAGGGCTTCTCGGCAACTCTGCAGAATCATATGGGTGACGTAACGGATCCTACGTCCATTTATATATACAGTCTATGGTTCATATATGTATTTTGAAACCTGACGTCACAGTGGGCGTGTCTCCCTGCAGCTCTGCGTCACGCGGCACAGGTGCCTTCTTTCTTCTCTGCAGGAGAAACGGTCATGGCTTCGGGTTTCTGTGAGGATTGCTCCAGACTTCTGGAAGAATTCAACTTCCATCTGAGGAAAGTCTGCAGAGAGTTTGAGCGGAAAATAAAACCCATCTTCAGGGAGCTGTGTGAGTGCACGTGCTTCAGTGTCTCACCTGAGAGCAGTTACCTGAGGAGGAAGAGGAGGAAGAGGAGTCTCTCTCTGAACGGTAAGAACACTTGTGGATTGTCTTTGTTCTGGACGACAAACACGCCTTTAGTGCTGCAATGTCCCCAAGAGCATTTACTGTAGATACTTGATATTAGATCAGATATACTTTTTTAAATCCAAATATTGGGAACGTTTTCTTTGTTATAGCATGTAAACAGGCATTGCACACTAAATACACACACGATAGAAAGATAGAGAACAATGTAAAAATATACAAAAGTCAGAAAACACTATAGTTATCTAACATACTAAAATCCAGCTTTGATAACACTTTAATGATCAATCATTATAACACATATCATTATTCTGAAATGGACCAATCTGCACAATGACTACTTTTACTGTCGCTACTTTAACTATATTTTGATGATAATACTTTTCTGGTTGAGGAACATTTTGAATGCAGGACTTTTACTGTAACCGAGTATTCCCTACAGTACACTCTGGTACTTCTACTTTTACTCAAGAACAAGATCTGAGTTCTTCTACTTTTACTCAAGTACTAGATCTGAGTACTTCTACTTTTATTCAAGTACTAGATCTGAGTACTTCTACTTTTACTCAAGTACCAGATCTGAGTACTTCTACTTTTATTCAAGTACTAGATCTGAGTACTTCTACTTTTACTCAAGTACCAGATCTGGGTACTTCTACTTTTACTCAAGTACCAGATCTGAGGACTTCTACTTTTACTCAAGTACTAGATCTGAGTACTTCTACTTTTACTCAAGTACCAGATCTGAGTACTTCTACTTTTACTCAAGTACTAGATCTGAGTACTTCTACTTTTACTCAAGTACCAGATCTGAGTACTTCTACTTTTACTCAAGTACTAGATCTGAGTACTTCTACTTTTACTCAAGTACTAGATCTAAGTACTTCTACTTTTACTCAAGTACTAGATCTGAGTACTTCTACTTTTACTCAAGTACTAGATCTGAGTACTTCTACTTGTACTCAAGTACTAGATCTGAGTACTTCTACTTTTACTCAAGTACTAGATCTGAGTACTTCTACTTTTACTCAAGTACCAGATCTGAGTACTTCTACTTTTACTCAAGTACTAGATCTGAGTACTTCTACTTTTACTCAAGTACTAGATCTAAGTACTTCTACTTTTACTCAAGTACTAGATCTGAGTACTTCTACTTTTACTCAAGTACCAGATCTGAGTACTTCTACTTTTACTCAAGAACAAGATCTGAGTTCTTCTACTTTTACTCAAGTACTAGATCTGAGTACTTCTACTTTAACTCAAGTACTAGATCTGAGCTGAGTACTTCTACTTTAACTCAAGTACTAGATCTGAGTACTTCTACTTTTACTCAAGAACAAGATCTGAGTTCTTCTACTTTTACTCAAGTACCAGATCTGAGTACTTCTACTTTTACTCAAGTACTAGATCTGAGTACTTCTACTTTTACTCAAGAACAAGATCTGAGTTCTTCTACTTTTACTCAAGTACCAGATCTGAGTACTTCTACTTTTACTCAAGTACTAGATCTGAGTACTTCTACTTTTACTCAAGTACCAGATCTGAGTACTTCTACTTTTACTCAAGTACTAGATCTGAGTACTTCTACTTTTACTCAAGTACTAGATCTGAGTACTTCTACTTTTACTCAAGTACTAGATCTGAGTACTTCTACTTTTACTCAAGTACCAGATCTGAGTACTTCTACTTTTACTCAAGTACTAGATCTGAGTACTTCTACTTTTACTCAAGTACTAGATCTAAGTACTTCTACTTTTACTCAAGTACTAGATCTGAGTACTTCTACTTTTACTCAAGTACTAGATCTGAGTACTTCTACTTTTACTCAAGTACTAGATCTGAGTACTTCTACTTTTACTCAAGTACTAGATCTGAGTACTTCTACTTTTACTCAAGTACCAGATCTGAGTACTTCTACTTTTACTCAAGTACTAGATCTGAGTACTTCTACTTTTACTCAAGTACTAGATCTGAGTACTTGTCCCTCCTCTCTTCCTACAGATGAGGAACTTCAGCTCCATGAAGAGGAAAGTCTTCAGACTCTGAGCCGACTCTCAGCTTCAGAGGACATTGAGCTGCAGAAGACAGCGGCCATGTTTTATCTACAGCTCAGTCATCACTGTGAGTAAAGAATCCAAACAGATGTGTATGTTGCTTCACTATCTTCTTCTTTATAGCAATGGTTTACAGATAAGTGGAGCAGGTAATGAGACGTGTGTTCGCTCTCGTCTGTAGAGATAAGCTCTAACGGACAGCGCGGTTATTATGCAAATGATCAACTGTAATTTTCTTTCTAGGGTTGGCAGATAATTCCCTGCATGTGTGGCTTAAGTGCCGTTATTCACAGCACTACTATCCCAAAGCGCTGCTTCTTCACCCACAATAACCAGTGTTTCCTGCTCTGTGTGTTTCAGTGAACTCTCCTCTCCCAGACGCATTGTTGGAGCCGGTCATGAACTTACTGCTATCATCTGACCTGGATGTTCAGAAGACCATCTCTCTGTCTTTAGTCAATCTGTTAGTGAAGAACAACGGTGAGAGATACGAAATCACAAGGTGTTTTAAAAAGTCCTCTCTACTTGAAAGAGTCCTCTCCTGCTGATGTTCAGGTGTATATCAGCATGTAGTGTCTCTACTTTAAAGAGTCCTCTCCTGCTGATGTTCAGGTGTATATCGGTATGTAGTGTCTCTACTTTAAAGAGTCCTCTCCTGCTGATGTTCAGGTGTATATCAGTATGTAGTGTCTCTACTTTAAAGAGTCCTCTCCTGCTGATGTGCAGGTGTATATCAGTATGTGTCTCTACTTTAAAGAGTCCTCTCCTGCTGATGTCCAGGTGTATATCAGTATGTAGTGTCTCTACTTTAAAGAGTCCTCTCCTGCTGATGTCCAGGTGTATATCAGTATGTAGTGTCTCTACTTTAAAGAGTCCTCTCCTGCTGATGTTCAGGTGTATATCAGTATGTAGTGTCTCTCCTTTAAAGAGTCCTCTCCTGCTGATGTCCAGGTGTATATCAGTATGTAGTGTCTCTACTTTAAAGAGTCCTCTCCTGCTGATGTTCAGGTGTATATCAGTATGTAGTGTCTCTACTTTAAAGAGTCCTCTCCTGCTGATGTTCAGGTGTATATCAGTATGTAGTGTCTCTACTTTAAAGAGTCCTCTCCTGCTGATGTCCAGGTGTATATCAGTATGTAGTGTCTCTACTTTAAAGAGTCCTCTCCTGCTGATGTTCAGGTGTATATCAGTATGTAGTGTCTCTACTTTAAAGAGTCCTCTCCTGCTGATGTTCAGGTGTATATCAGTATGTAGTGTCTCTACTTTAAAGAGTCCTCTCCTGCTGATGTTCAGGTGTATATCAGTATGTAATGTCTCTACTTTAAAGAGTCCTCTCCTGCTGATGTTCAGGTGTATATCAGTATGTAGTGTCTCTACTTTAAAGAGTCCTCTCCTGCTGATGTTCAGGTCTATATCAGTATGTAATGTCTCTACTTTAAAGAGTCCTCTCCTGCTGTTGTTCAGGTGTATATCAGTATGTAGTGTCTCTACTTTAAAGAGTCCTCTCCTGCTGATGTTCAGGTGTATATCAGTATGTATTGTCTCTACTTTAAAGAGTCCTCTCCTGCTGATGTTCAGGTGTATATCAGTATGTAGTGTCTCTACTTTAAAGAGTGCTCTCCTGCTGATGTTCAGGTATATATCAGTATGTAGTGTCTCTACTTTAAAGAGTCCTCTCCTGCTGATGTTCAGGTGTATATCAGTATGTAGTGTCTCTACTTTAAAGAGTCCTCTCCTGCTGATGTTCAGGTGTATATCAGTATGTAGTGTCTCTACTTTAAAGAGTCCTCTCCTGCTGATGTTCAGGTGTATATCAGTATGTAGTGTCTCTACTTTAAAGAGTCCTCTCCTGATGATGTTCAGGTGTATATCAGTATGTAGTGTCTCTACTTTAAAGAGTCCTCTCCTGCTGATGTTCAGGTGTATATCAGTATGTAGTGTCTCTACTTTAAAGAGTCCTCTCCTGCTGATGTTCAGGTGTATATCAGTATGTAGTGTCTCTACTTTAAAGAGTCCTCTCCTGCTGATGTTCAGGTGTATATCAGTATGTAGTGTCTCTACTTTAAAGAGTCCTCTCCTGCTGATGTTCAGGTGTATATCAGTATGTAGTGTCTCTACTTTAAAGAGTCCTCTCCTGCTGATGTTCAGGTGTATATCAGTATGTAGTGTCTCTACTTTAAAGAGTCCTCTCCTGCTGATGTTCAGGTGTATATCAGTATGTAGTGTCTCTACTTTAAAGAGTCCTCTCCTGCTGATGTTCAGGGTGTATATCAGTATGTAGTGTCTCTACTTTAAAGAGTCCTCTCCTGCTGATGTTCAGGTGTATATCAGTATGTAGTGTCTCTACTTTAAAGAGTCCTCTCCTGCTGATGTTCAGGTGTATATCAGTATGTAGTGTCTCTACTTTAAAGAGTGCTCTCCTGCTGATGTTCAGGTATATATCAGTATGTAGTGTCTCTACTTTAAAGAGTCCTCTCCTGCTGATGTTCAGGTGTATATCAGTATGTAGTGTCTCTACTTTAAAGAGTCCTCTCCTGCTGATGTTCAGGTGTATATCAGTATGTAGTGTCTCTACTTTAAAGAGTCCTCTCCTGCTGATGTTCAGGTGTATATCAGTATGTAGTGTCTCTACTTTAAAGAGTCCTCTCCTGATGATGTTCAGGTGTATATCAGTATGTAGTGTCTCTACTTTAAAGAGTCCTCTCCTGCTGATGTTCAGGTGTATATCAGTATGTAGTGTCTCTACTTTAAAGAGTCCTCTCCTGCTGATGTTCAGGTGTATATCAGTATGTAGTGTCTCTACTTTAAAGAGTCCTCTCCTGCTGATGTTCAGGTGTATATCAGTATGTAGTGTCTCTACTTTAAAGAGTCCTCTCCTGCTGATGTTCAGGTGTATATCAGTATGTAGTGTCTCTACTTTAAAGAGTCCTCTCCTGCTGATGTTCAGGTGTATATCAGTATGTAGTGTCTCTACTTTAAAGAGTCCTCTCCTGCTGATGTTCAGGTGTATATCAGTATGTAGTGTCTCTACTTTAAAGAGTCCTCTCCTGCTGATGTTCAGGTGTATATCAGTATGTAGTGTCTCTACTTTAAAGAGTCCTCTCCTGCTGATGTTCAGGTGTATATCAGTATGTAGTGTCTCTACTGCAGTGGTTCTCAAACTTTTTATTTTCCCTTTGGAGAAAAAAAAAAGTCGGGCCCCCCCAACACAAATAGTCAGGCTCAGTGGCGGCGCCAGAGATTTATTTTGGGGTGCTGTGGGGTAGCTTGACGTTTCATAGAGGGGGCTCAAACATTTAGGGTTTCCCATTAATGTACCGGTCGCTACAGAGGAATGTTCTACTGCAACATTCCCCACGCAGATACACAGAGTGACTGTTACAATGAAGGCTCGATAATCAGCTCACGGCATATAGGTTTAAGCAGGGGTAAAGTGCTATTTTTATAGGTGGTGTGTGGACCTCACATAGGGGGTCCGGGGGCAAGCTCCTCCGGGAAGATTTTTAAATATTGAAGTTAAAAGCATCAATCTGGTGCACTTTGAGAGCAACATGAAGAGATCTATGGATACATCTCTCAACACCCATTTGAAACAGAACTGGAAACAGATTTACTATTTCTTTATGGATATTTTACAAATCACTCCCCTTTTAAACTTTATTCTTGTTTTACTGTCATATAGTATTTCATACCTGTTTTTCATTTATTCTCTTATTTTTGTATAACTATAATGATCATATAAATGTGTGCCTCGGAAATAATTGTTTACATTAATGGTGACCAAAACGTTTGAGACCCACTGAGATAACACTGAGAGAGTCCTTTAGCTCACTGAGTCTCTCAGTCTGACAGGAGAGGACTCTCCTCCACTTTGTTGTTGAAAAAACTCCTTATATCCGTTAGCGTAGCTCGCTAGCACCAGAAGCTAACAACTACGATCTCCGGTACCGGTGCGCTCTCTCTCTCTCTATGAGTGCATGCACACAAAATGGCTCGTTCCACACACACACACAGACACACACACACACACACACAGAGCCGAGCTTTAATGAAACACAGAGAACCAGACGTAATAGTACTGTATTATATTATTTTCAATCAATAATTTTCAAAATATGATTATTATTTTTTTATCTTTTTTTTTTTTTTTAATAACCATTTCCCCCCCTGGTCTCTCGCGCCCCCCCTGTCATGCCTCTGCGCCCCCCTGGGGGAGCGCGCCCCCCACTTTGAGAACCACTGCTCTACTGTGACATGTCTGTCTCTGATTGGTTAGCTGGCTGGCTCTGTTGTTATTGGTCAACATCTTAGAGATGTCCCCCTCATGGAATCATGTTTTTAATATTGCTTTTTTAAATCTAATTGTTTTCCACAATCACATCTTAAACTGACCCGATGAATAGGGTCATAATAACCGTGCATTAACTCTGGTGTCAGTGTGCAGAGCCTCTGTGGTTGAGATGGGGATGCTGGTTCCACTCCTGGATCTGATCCGGTCCGGAGACTCCAGCGCTCAGAGCCACTCCTGCGCCTGCGTCTGCCTCCTCGCCTCCTCAGGTGGGTGCAGAAGGATTTAAGGTCTTTAAATTGTTTAATAATTATTATTCTCTCGGTGTCTGGCTGTTACATATTTGTACAGATATCTTTATTGTGGGAAGCAGTATTTCAATCTCTCTGTCTGTACACACAAACTGAAAGATTGACAATAAAGTTCACTTTTTTTGGTGCAGAGTCGAACAGAGAGGCTGTCATGTTGGAGGGAGTGAAGCCTCTGCTGGCTTTAGCCAAATCCTACGACCCTCGAGAGCAGCAGGTGGCCTCCTGGGCTCTGCTGCTCCTCACACACTCAGGTGGGTCACTTCCTTTAAAGGTCCCCTATTATACTGTTTTTCATCAATATATTATAGGTCTCAGATATATACAGAGCCTGTCTCTGATTGGCTGAAACACCAAACAGATCATTGTAGCATTACCCATAATCCCCTCTGTTTCAAAAGTGCTGATTCTCTGTCTGTTACTTCAGATGAAAATAAGAAGCCCCTCCCCACGCCCCTCTGAGAGACATTTGGTTACAAAGAACTCAATGGTGCTCTAGGAGGAGATTCAGGTGATAAGGTGGGGGGGGGGGGGGGGTTACCTTGGTTGCTGATTGGCTAATGGTTACACAAGACAAAACATCGTTATGACATCATAAAGTGGCCAAAATCTGATCAGCTCATTTTCAGACAGGTTTTTATAGAACTGGATCAAAAAGAGAGAGAATCTTTGTTCCTGAAACTTTCAGAGTCTCTTTCCACAGAGGGGACACATGTTGATGTAGAAGAGACATGAAGAAGAGGGGACACATGTTGATGTAGAAGAGACATGAAGAAGAGGGGACACATGTTGATGTAGAAGAGACATGAAGAAGAGGGGACACATGTTGATGTAGAAGAGACATGAAGAAGAGGGGACACATGTTGATGTAGAAGAGACATGAAGAAGAGGGGACACATGTTGATGTAGAAGAGACATGAAGGAGAGGGGACACATGTTGATGTAGAAGAGACATGAGGAAAAGGGGACACATGTTG
The DNA here is from genome assembly GCF_902827175.1 of Gymnodraco acuticeps. Taxonomy (NCBI): domain Eukaryota; kingdom Metazoa; phylum Chordata; class Actinopteri; order Perciformes; family Bathydraconidae; genus Gymnodraco; species Gymnodraco acuticeps. The sequence goes on along the minus strand of NW_022990081.1, from coordinate 49,966 downwards.
ATGTAGAAGAGACATGAAGAAGAGGGGACACATGTTGATGTCGAAGAGACATGAAGAAGAGGGGACACATGTTGATGTAGAAGAGACATGAAGAAGAGGGGACACATGTTGATGTAGAAGAGACATGAAGAAGAGGGGACACATGTTGATGAAGAAGAGACATGAAGAAGAGGGGACACATGTTGATGTAGAAGAGACATGAAGAAGAGGGGACACATGTTGATGTAGAAGAGACATGAAGAAGAGGGGACACATGTTGATGTAGAGGAGACATGAAGAAGAGGGGACACATGTTGATGTAGAAGAGACATGAAGAAGAGGGGACACATGTTGATGTAGAAGAGACATGAAGAAGAGGGGACACATGTTGATGTAGAAGAGACATGAAGAAGAGGGGACACATGTTGATGTAGAAGAGACATGAAGAAGAGGGGACACATGTTGATGTCGAAGAGACATGAAGATGAGGGGACACATGTTGATGTAGAAGAGACATGAAGAAGAGGGACATTAAGAGACATGAAGAAGAGGGGACACATGTTGATGTAGAAGAGACATGAAGAAGAGGGGACACATGTTGATGTAGAAGAGACATGAAGAAGAGGGGACACATGTTGATGTAGAAGAGACATGAAGAAGAGGGGACACATGTTGATGTAGAAGAGACATGAAGAAGAGGGGACACATGTTGATGTAGAAGAGACATGAAGAAGAGGGGACACATGTTGATGTAGAAGAGACATGAAGAAGAGGGGACACATGTTGATGTAGAAGAGACATGAAAGAAGAGGGGACACATGTTGATGTAGAAGAGACATGAAGAAGAGGGGACACATGTTGATGTAGAAGAGACATGAAGAAGAGGGGACACATGTTGATGTAGAAGAGACATGAAGAAGAGGGGACACATGTTGATGTAGAAGAGACATGAAGAAGAGGGGACACATGTTGATGTAGAAGAGACATGAAGAAGAGGGGACACATGTTGATGTAGAAGAGACATGAAGAAGAGGGGACACATGTTGATGTAGAAGAGACATGAAGAAGTGGGGACACATGTTGATGTAGAAGAGACATGAAGAAGAGGGGACACATGTTGATGTAGAAGAGACATGAAGAAGAGGGGACACATGTGATGTAGAAGAGACATGAAGAAGAGGGGACACATGTTGATGTAGAAGAGACATGAAGAAGAGGGGACACATGTTGATGTAGAAGAGACATGAAGAAGAGGATATTGCATAATAGGTGAGCTTTTAATCCTCACAGATTTAACAAAAGCAGATGTGTTTTTCTGTTGTTGCTCCTCTCTCTCTCTCTTCCTCCAGATTGGTCCAGGAGGCTGCTGGGTGATGCGGGGGGGTTCCCGGTTCTGGTTCTGCTGCTGCAGGGCTCAGACTCAGAGGTCCAGTTCTACAGCTGCTCCGCCCTCTGCAACATCTCTTCTGCTCGGGAGCTCCACCGGAAGCTGCTGAGCATCGGGAGTCACTTCCTGTTGAAGTCCCTGCTGACGCTCGCCTCCTCCTCCGTGCAAAAGGTAACGTTGAGTTTCTCCTTCCTGATTACAATTGGCAAGTCTTATGTATATCTGTAAATGATATACTATCATATGTATATACAGTATATTATAAGCCTATATTCCTGCTACTGCAACATGTTTATAAATGGTGTTTTGTTGTTGTTTAGAACTCGATGCAGGCGTGCAGATGCCTTCAGACTCTCTCACAGAATGGTACATATGTTCCCATTACACTTTGCTGATGCTTTTACCATTTAAATAACAATAAGTGCATGTAACCATGAAGATGCAAACTCAAAAAGTGTCTATACTAGATGTGAGAAAATGAATATAAATACATTTTTACCACTGAAGATAGTACTTTTTAACTAAAGTAACTTTTTTAATTTCCCATAATATGTGTATTTAGCGTGGACTGTGTGTTGTTGTGTGGAGTGTTTTTCGAGCAAGGCAAGTTTATTTATAAAGCACCTTTCAACACAAGGCAATTCAAAGCGCCCTCCAAAAAAACAAAACAAGCTAATATAGAATAACACAGATATTAAATACATGGATACAAGTTACAGTGCAGTGTAAGATATGAATAGTTCAATTATAAGCAGCGTCAAAAAGAAAAGTCTTCATCCTTGATTTAAAAGTACTCAGTGTTTCAGCAGACCTGCAGGTTTCTGGGAGTTTGTTCCAGATATTTGGAGCATAATAACTGAACTCCTCCATGTTTGGTTCTGACTCTGGGGACAGAAAAGTGCACCGTACTTTAACAACAAACTCCTCCTAGGGATTTTATCCAATCGTCTTCAAATCTTGACAGTAGCATCTCAAGACCTGGCAGATGAAAAGTTAGTGGCGCCCATTTTGACTCTCGCCTGATGGCTATGTGATCCCTTTCCATGGAAGGTGATTATCTCCTAACGCCAGCTGACAGGCTCCAAACGGCCCAAACGTCACATGATGGTTAATGCTTCGGCCCCGAACAGCTCATCTCCAAATCTGAGGGGCCGAAACACGATATTGCTGTGACACCAATGGTGTCAACAGTCTTTACGTTTGGTGTCAATGATGATGAAGTCCAAGCTCTGTAACATGAATGGCATGTCCCCCAAAGAGTTTATGGAAATCAGAAACAGTCATAATTGTCTTTGATAAACTGTGTAGCCATAATAGAGGCACTCAGAGACTTAATGTCCCCTTTAAACCCACCGTATGTAATCCCACAGCCGTGACCGCATACAATAATGTACTGTATTATAAACACTTTGTAATCTAGAGCCTTGGCTATTAATCATAATATTATAATATCATATTTTCCAGTGTTCCCTAAGTGATATACTTAAGTAGAAAATAAAAGTACTTAAGTATTTCCATCTTATTCATCTTTATACTTTTCTAAATCACTTCATCTCACAGGTAAATATTTTACTTTTTACTCAGTTACGTTTTTCTTACCGCTTTAGTGACTTCTTTTAGATATACTGTACACTTTGTACTAACCCTAACCTTAACCCTATCATACCATAATTAGGTGATTTTAAATGTGAGTTTTCATTAACTTGTGTCCGTTAATGGGTTTAGAAATCTTCCTACTTCTCAAGATAAATAAACTATTTGTTAGTGAAACCCTGACAGCGAGGATTTTTTACCAAAGTTTTGCAGATAATAATTACGCATTTCTATTTAAGTGAGGTTTTAAATGTTTGTGTTGTTGAATTAAAAGCACATCACATAAGGCATATATACATTTTCAGTTTTTATTTGACTCTATTGAGGTGAGTGGCACCATGTTTCAGTCAATACAATTACATGTTCCGCTCTTCACCTACACATTCTGAGTATTACAGTCCCAGAATATTTGACCAGCTTGTATGAACACATTAAAAAATATAAACATATATAATGGAATTGAATGTGTACAGTGAGACAAATATAAAAACACAATTTTATATTTCATACCATGGGTTGTTTTATTTATGAAAGTGTTGATTAAACATACAATGAATAAATAGAAGTACTTTAGTAACAAAATGTGATACAGTAAATCATGTATACTGTATATGTTTACACAGTGAGGCACACACGTACAAAAATAGATTTGAATTTTTATTTTATTTTTAAATCAAATCTTTCTAATCCTAATTTTAATCCTAATTGTATCAGGAAAATTAGTTGCGGGCGAACCTGAGCTCCAGGAGAAAACCCAAAAGTGGAAGGGGGGTACGGTGGCCCTGAAGTGCAAGTCAAAACAACATTTCACAAAACACTTCAACATTTCACATTTTACGGAAAGGGTATTCCTTTAGGGAGAACACTTCTTGTTTGTGATTGGACAGAGCCAGCCAGAGAAGAACTGCTGTGATTGGTTGTTTTTGCTGCCAGTCAAGAAATGACGCTTCGTGATTGGTCAGCACCCGGCCGACAGCACCACGTATTTCCTGTTTGGTACTGTTCAGCTGTTTCTTCACGAATTGTAAACTGAGTTGGAAAGAATGGAAGAAGAGATGGAACGAAGGATATACATACGATGTTATCCTCGACATGCTGTCAACCCATCACGACATCTACATGTCCCTTAGAACCAGGGGTGTAGTGCTGCCGGATCGCCGCTCCGGTTGTTAGCATCTGGTTAGCTAGCTATGCCAACGTACATAAGGAGTTGTTTCTACAACAAGGTGGAGGAGAGTCCTCTCCTGTCAGACTGAGAGGATCTTATAACTACAGCTCAGTAATAATAATAATAATAATATTAATAATAATAATACATTTGATTTATATAGCACACTTTAAACATAAAAGGATCAAATAAATAAAGTCAGTGAGGTGTCCTCAGTCCTAACTCTTTAAACCGCGCTTTCAGGGTTCTAAGCAGGGGTGTAGTGCTATTTTTATAATTGCAGGAGCGCACCTAGACCAACAAAACAGCAACATATGGACATAGGTTACTATATCAAAAGTGTGCAAATGTATTTAGAATCCTGTCCATGTGACCCTTTTGTTAGTGGGTGGTGGACCTCACATCCTCTAGGGGGGTCCGGGGGCATGCTCCCCCGGGAAGATGATTTTTTAAAAGTTGAAGTTAAATTCAATCTGGTGCACTTTGAGAGCAAAGTTAGGGACTAAATCTATGGATACATCTCTCAACAACACCCATGTGAAACAGTACTGTAACCAGAAGTACTTTTTCTTTAAGCATATCTTACTAATCACTCCCCTTTTAAACTGTATTTTAGTTTTACTGTCCTATAGAATGAGTTGGAATTATTTCATACCTATTTATTCTCTTATTTTTTATAATGATAATAAAAAGGTGTGCTTTGGAAATACTTGTTTACATAAATGGTGACCAAACCGTTTGAGACCCACTGAGATAGCTTAGACTAAAGTTATCTATCTAAACACTCAGAGAGTCCTTTAGCTCACTGAGCTGTAGTTATAAGATCCTCTCAGTCTGACAGGAGAGGACTCTCCTCCACCTTGTTGTAGAAACAACTGCTTATGTACGTTAGCATAGCTAGCTAACCAGATGCTAACAACCGGTAAAGCGGTGCTCCGGCAGCTGTGACTACCTGATTTGCATCTCTGCCCGATTTGCATTGCGCAAGTGCGAGATGGTCCGCTATATTAGACAGCTACATACGGCAACCCAAATAGGACATTTGTTTCGCAAAGCAGACATTTTTCTTCCAAAAAACCCGACAACATTAATCTGAACGAGAGAGAGAGTTATTGTTATTACAACGTGACTTCACTATTATTTAACAAATACTTTTATTGGGTTGATTACATTCTTGGAATAAGTGAGAAATTGATTTATTGACAGTTATCATACTGAAGAAATATTTACTGTGAATGTATGCAAAAATGTTTGGCATTAATAATTTATATGTAATTACATTAACTATGAATGTTAACATTTTATTTCAAATTAAATACAATTACATAAAAGATTTTCCATTTAAAAAAAAAAAAAGTTGATTCAAGAACACATCTCTGTTAGATCAGTAGTTTTCTTATATTACAATTATTGCTAAATTTGAAAGGTCTTTACCAGCTTTGGAATTATATATATATATCATTGAGATTAATGTTGTCAAGTTTTTTTAGTTTTCTTTTTCTGCTTTGCCAAACGCCACTGTCAAGTGTCCTATTTGGGTTGCCGTATGTAGCTGTCCAATATGGCGGACCATCTCGCGCTTGCGCAATGCAAATCGGGCAAAGATGCAAATCAGGTAGTCACAAGCACTACACCCCTGGTTCTAAGGGACATGTAGATGTCGTGATGGGTTGACAGCATGTCGAGGAGAACATCGTATGTATATCCTTCGTTCCATCTCTTCTTCCATTCTTTCCAACTCAGTTTACAATTCGTGAAGAAACAGCTGACCAGTACCAAACAGGAAATACGTGGTGCTGTCGGCCGGGTGCTGACCAATCACGAAGCGTCATTTCTTGACTGGCAGCAAAAACATCCAATCACAGCAGTGCTTCTCTGGCTGGCTCTGTCCAATCACAAACAACAAGTGTTCTCCTTAAAGGAATACCCGTTCTGTAAAATGTGAAATGCTGTAGTGTTTTCTGAAATGTTGTTTCGACTTGCACTTCAGGAACACTGTATGCGGGGGAAGATCCAACAATACATTACATTTATATAGCGCTTTTCTTGAATTCAAAGACGCTTTGGAGGGTGGAGTGAGGTGAGGGAAATGGAGGAGGGACTTATTGTTGATGTGTTTTTTTTAATCCTTATTAATATGGATTTCTGGAAAACCTGAGCTCCAGGAGAAAACCCTATCTGAGCAAAAAGTGAAGGAGGGGGTGAGGAAGGAGGTGAGGGAAATGGAGGCAGGGAGTTACTGTTGTCCAGCTGGAGCTGAATCACCAGAAGCTTTCTCCATCTTCTCTGAGGAGGTGTTTCTCGTGCCTTTGGCTTTCTTCCTCATCTCCTTCTCTTGCATCTTGCTTATCATTTTCTGCAAGGCAACGTCTCTATCCTCAGTCTCCCCCCTTCTGTGAGAGAAGAAACCTCTGCTCTTATTCTTCATGTGAAGACAGAGGTCTTCCAGAAGTTTCTTTTCCTCCTCCATCTTTTTCTCAGTCGTTGCCCAGCTCAGTCTTCTATGAGCCAGGTCGTCCCTCTGCTCCTCCACCTGTTTCAGTTGTGTCTCCGTCAGATGAAGCTTGGTCTCCATGCTCTGGTGTTTCTGGGCCAGGTCTTTGGAGAGCTTCTTCTTCTGCTCTTCCAATTGGTTTTCCAACTGCTTGACATCCGTCTCCTTGCTTTGGACAAACTGCTCCCAGTTCAGCTGTTTTTCAGCCAGGTCTTTGGAGAACTTCTCCTCCTGCTCTCTCATCTGTTCTTTCAGCTGTTTGACGTCCGTCTCCCAGCCCAGGTTATTCTCGGCCAGGCGATCTTTCTCCTTTTCCACCTGCTTTAATTTAGCCTCCACCTGTTTGAACTCAGTCTCCAAGGTCAGGGTTACCTTGGCCATGTCGTTCTTTTCCTGAGTCACCTCATTTAGTGTTGTCTCCATCTGTTGCTTCTCAGTCTCCCAGGTGTGACTCTTATCGGCCAGGTCTTTAGAGAACTCTTCCTCTTGCCTTTTCAACTGGGCCTCCATCTGTAGGAATTCCGTCTCCAAGGTCTTGTTTCTACTGGCCTGGTAATTGTTCTTCTTCTCCACCTCTTTCAACTTCATCACCATCTCTTGCTTCTCACTCTCCCAGGTGAGAGTCTTTTCGGCCAGGCTCTTGGTGACCTTTTCCTCGCATTGAAGGAGTTGTTCCTCTCTTCTCTGCAGCAGGTTTAAAGTCACCAGGTTGGCCTCGCTGTGTTGGTCTGAGAGCTTCTGTTTCTGTGTCTCATACCATGCCACTGTGTCTTCCAGCTGCTCTTTGTGTTGAAGCTCTGCAGCTTCCATCTTCTCCTCCAGACCGCTGTTTCTATCCTCCAAGATGGTCACACACTCAAGGAGTTCTTCCCCTTTTCTTATCAGCTCTTTCATGGTCTCCCCTTTCCTCATCCTCAGTTTGATGATCTCTGGGTCACACTGCAGGGGAACATCATTGTTCTCGCTGTCAGATGTCGCCTGGTCCTTCTCGTCCGAGACATTTCCTTTCTCTGCCTCATGCCTTGCCACAATTTGGTCCAGCTGCCTCTTGTGTTGGCATTCTGCATTTTCAATATTCCCATTCAGACGTGAGATTTCTGCCTCATGCTCCATGATGGTGTCAACCAGCCTTTTGTTCTCTTTGTGGAGCCCTGAGTCCCTGTAGCTCAGGAGCTCCTCGAGACGTTTGACCTTGTCTTTTTGTTTGCGCATACTGTGGCAAAATGTCGTCCTCTCCTCCTGAAATGCCCCACGATACTCCTCCAGGCCGTTTATCTGGCCGTTTCTGCAGTGGACCTGCCTGTAAGCTCGATCCGCTTCAGCTCCATGGTCGAATGGCCTGGGGTTTCCCCTGTTGTTCTGGTGGCTTCTTCTATCCATGGCACCGTCTGTAGACTTGTGTTGTGCGTAGGTAGAATAATATATTTCTCTTTGGAAGAAGTGTTCTGTGTAGAAGTCTGCGAAGGTGGTCTGAATGCGTGTCACCACTTACAGCTCTGGAGTGAAGAGTGTGGAGTGAATGCACATCACAGCCCTTGCAGTCTTCCTTCAGACTCCTGTGACATCATCATGACATCACAGATCTCTTTGATCTCCTGTGACATCATCATGACATCACAGATCTCTTTGATCTTCTGTGACATCATCATGACATCACAGATCTCTTTGATCTTCTGTGACGGAACATTCATCAAAGCCAATGATGTCATCGCTTCAGTGTGTCAGGATGTCATAAGTGATGTCACTGAAATAGTTTGGTTTAGACTTATGGTGTTGCCATGGAAACACAAACTCGCAATAATCATTATAAAAACAGAAACAGTACAAACTAAACAAAACAATAAACAACAATAAAACCCGATGTTGTCACAAGTCAAAAGTACATAGTCCAAACGTCACATGATAGTTAACGCTCCGGCCCTGAACAGCTCTACGTCAAATCTGATCATCTCATCATATTGCCACGGAAAGACGAACTCGCCATGAAGCACGATGTCGACGTAACTCAATGGTAAATGGTCCAAACACCACCAAACTTCAGATGGCCGTTAATGTTAGAGCCCTCAACTCCTCTCTGATAACGAGGCAGCCCTCCAGACATCTGAGCCAATTGTGAGTCTTCACCGCACGCCGTAGCCGTGATGTGGCGCCCATTTGGAGGCTCGCTTGAAGGCTATGTGATGGAGCTGGACTGTGTGTTGTTGTGTGTAGATCTGATCCAGGAGCAGCTGATGGATCCGGACTGTGTGTTGTGCGTAGATCTGATCCAGGAGCAGCTGATGGAGCTGGACTGTGTGTTGTTGGATGTAGATCTGATCCAGGAGCAGCTGATGGAGCTGGACTGTGTGTTGTTGTGTGTAGATCTGATCCAGGAGCAGCTGATGGAGCTGGACTGTGTGTTGTTGTGTGTAGATCTGATCCAGGAGCAGCTGATGGAGCTGGACTGTGTGTTGCCTCTGCAGCCCCTGCTGAAGACATCCTCTGCTGAGTGGAGAGAGTCGGCCGTCACACTGCTGTCTGCGCTGACTTCACACACACCGAACAAAGTGAGGTTTCCTCCACAGCGGGATCATTATAATATTCATTGTTAAACATTAGTGGTTAGATCATGGTGTCGGAGCCAATTAACACGGTCACTATAAAGGTACGAACCTATGTTTGTGGTTAGAGGTTCCGCCGGAAGGCCATACAGTTTTTGACCACACACGGAGCGCACACACACACACACACACACACGGAGAACACACACACACACTGAGAACTCACACACACGCGGACCACACACACACATGGAATTACAAACATGGAAAAGGTATTGTATGAACCGTAATATCGTGTACGGTGAATGAGAGAAAGAAGCAAGTTAAATGGAAACCAGTGAAAGGAAATGCATGGACTGTATCGAACTGGAAACTTTGTTTCAGACTTTTATTCAGCAGCAAACTTTGTGTCAATTGCGCAACATAGCGGATCCTCAGAGGCTGAAAGCGTTGGCTTGGCCTCTACACACGCATGTGGTTACGACCATAGACTGTATATATAAATGGACATAGTGTCCGTGACGTCACCCATAGGATTCTGCAGAGTTGCCGTGAAGCCCTTAGTAGGCGGAGTCGGCCACTAACGGCTCGACAGTGACGTCAGAGTCTAATCCCGCCTTCTCCAAATAAGGGCAAAGAGGCGGAGCCGAGGCGGGACCTGCTGCCTCCGAACTGGAAGTAAACAGAGCTAGCTCAGGCTAAGAAGCTAAGCTAACATGCATACCAAGTTACTGCTAACAGTGTAGTTCCCCTATATAAACGTTACCTTCATAATCAAATGAGACAATCTGCAAGAGAATTAGCTCTATTTTGTTATTCTTAATGCTTGTCATTCACACGTTGAGAAAAGACGGACTCCACCGCCCGGACCTAACGGAGCCGCAGGGGGCTAGCTCCGGGACGCCGGCTGGAGATAGCCCCCTGCGGCTCCGTTAGCTCCAGCGGCCACCACTGGGATAATTGGGTCCCCTATAAACATTTGCTCCCGTTTAGCATTATGGGCATCATAGCCATAGACTATAAAAGTCTTACCCAAGGCTGAATCATAAACTAAAATGTATATGTATGCATAAAGTGTTACGTCCTTAGCTGGCTAATAAGTAACAAGCTAAGCTACCAAGCACACAAACACCTGTGAACGGGGTTAACATGTATAATATTATCATTTTAGACTTCTTGGAAGTTCTGTTAGTACATTCAAGCGCACAGCACAACATTTTAATTGTCTGGTATTTGTAACAATATTCCCTAAAAAGCACAATCACCACGAACACGGCTAAAGCTAAAGGGTCAAGTACAGTACTATGACTAACTAACGTTGTAGCCTCTATGGTTGTAGCCTAGCAGAGTGGACAAGTTGCTGTTAGCTGACAGTGAGGCATGTACGTGTCCATCAAAGTGACCACACCCTAATTTATGCAAACACTTTAAGAGCTAATATAAATAAAAGGGTCGTGTTAGAAAACAATTCACTCACAGATTCATAATCATGAAGGTGGAATCTAACTATATCGATAATAATATTTATTGCATCCATGGGTAGAAACATGTTTTTTTCTGCTGTAAAGTTGGGCATTTTAACATGGGGATCTATGGAAATGGCTCCTTTCTGCAGCCAGTCCCTAGTGGCCCATGTATGAACTGCAGTGTGTGGCACTTCCGTATTGGCGTCCCGGCTGTTCCCCAGAGTTTGCCGCTTGGCCTCTACACATGGATTAATAACGACACAATGGGCTTCAGACGTGAACGCCTCCTACCTAACAAGGGCCACAGATTCAAGACGTTTATATGATGTCTTTGTCGATGTTTGGCGACCCCTTGTGGCGGTTTAGTGTCTCTTGTTTGTCATATTCTGTCTTTTCTGTTGTTTCTCTCTTTTTGGTCATTCTGTCTCTTTTTAGACTTTGTCTTTTTTGGTTGTGTTAATAGACATTTTTCGCCTCTTTGTGACTTCTCGTTGTTGTGTCTCATTTCGGTGGTTCTGCATCTCTTTGCAGTCGTTTTGTTTCTCTTGGACTTTTTAAATGTTGCATATCTTTGTAGAACATCGTCCTCTTAGAATCATATTCTCTTTCGTTTGTTCTTTGATCTAGTTTTTGCATATTTTTTCGGCCATTCTGAATCTTTTTGTAGACATTTGTGTTTCCTATCATTTGTGTTGTCTTGTGCCTTGTTTCAGTCGCTGTAGTCATTCGGAGTGTCTGTTCTGCATCCAGACATGTGGTTTTCCTAATGAGTTGTGTCCCTTAGTGACTTACCAACAAGAACTGTGAGCAATAGCTTCAAGCAGAGGTCATTCCAAAGAACAAGGATATTTCTTTGCCGGACATTCCTTCCTTTTTCATGACCTTGAACTAGTAATCAGTCGATGTCCAATCAAAACCATCATTTGCTGCTCTGTTTTTATCCCAGTTTTGATAACATCTCCCTGGTTTGATTGCAGGCCGTCCTGGTGAGCGAGGGTCTGCTGGAGGAAGTGGGTCAGCTGCTTCTTCATCCCACATGCAGCTCCGTCATCATCACACACAGCTGCAGGATCATCACTGACCTGAGCAGCTGCAGCGAGGGTCAGCAGGTAAAACTCATGATTTAACGCCTGCAGTAAAAATACACAACGCGCCTGAGTATAATCCGTCTTTGTTATCCAGGCTGTGATGGAGGCTCGCTGTTTGTCAGGACTCCTCGGCGCTCTTCTGTCTCCGTCTCTGACTGATGACACTTTAATACATCTGACGTCATGCTTGCAAAACCTCATGACACAACGTGAGGGACCTGGACTCAAACTAGTATTGGTCTGTTTAGCTCTTTCTATGTGGGATCAAACCCAAAGACATCCTTTATCTGTTTTGTAATCAGCCATAATCCTTCACTTTCTTCTTCAGATCCACTTCAGTCGGAGTTGTCGGTCATGATAACATCAGAGCACGTTTCCAGACTTGTGAAGTTATCGGGACGATCACAAAACCCTCAGTTATCGTACAACAGTGCGGCCGTCATCAGCAGACTGGAAATGACAGGTAATGTTCTGTGAAAGTATGACGACCTGATAGAAGTAAACAGATTGGTTTATGAAACGGTGTCTTCATACTCTTCATCCAGGAGAGACGCTCCAGCTGCTGAAGCCTCACTACGTCGCCATGTTGGAGTACCTGTCGGTGCTTCTCCAAAATAAAGATTTAAAGTTCCAGCAGCTTGGCTTAGTGACGATATCCAACCTCAAGACAGGTTTGTATTCGTTCTACCCTCGGGCGTCACTTTGTGTTGAAGTTCTTTTGGACTCTTTTGGACTCATGTGTTTTACTGTGTTCTAATCCTGGCTCCTTCTGGATGTTTTGCACTGTAGACATTCTGCATCCTTTTCTGGTCAATTTCTCTTTCATTTTTGGTGTTTTGTTCATTGTTTTGTTCCTTTTTAGTACTTTTGCATTTCTTTTTGGTCATTTTGCATCTCCTATTAGACTTTGTGTCTTTATGGTTATATCCGGTCTCTTTTTGGTTGCTTTACGCTTTGGCAGACATTTTGCATCTCTCTTTGTTATTGTATTCCCTTTTCCTACTTCGGTCTTGTTTTGGCCTTTTTGGTAAACCGTTAAAGGTCCCAGGTCGTGGCCATTTCTACTGATCATAATTCCATTGTTGAGGTCTACTAGAATAGATTTAAACTCACATTGGTTTCTCATCCAGCGTCTCTGTAAAGTACACTGAACAAAAATATAAACGCAACACTTTTGTTTTTGCTCCCATTTCTCATGAGATGAACTCAAAGATCTAAAACATTTTCTATAAACACAAAATAACCATTTCTCTCAAATATTGTTCACAAATCTGAAGAAATCTGTGATAGTGAGCACTTCTCCTTTGCCGAGATAATCCATCCCACCTCACAGGTGTGGCATATCAAGATGCTGATTAGACAGCATGATTATTGCACAGGTGTGCCTTAGGCTGGCCACAATAGAAGGCCACTCTGAAACGTGCAGTTTTGCTTTATTGGGGGGGTCCGAAAACCAGTCAGTATCTGGTGTGAGGGGTAGGGTTAGGGTAATGTTGTGAATCGAGTGGCCCGTGGTGGTGGTGGGGTTATGGTATGGGCAGGCGTATGTTATGGACGACGAGCACAGGCCACTCGATTCACAACATTACCCTAACCCTACACCGACTCACAGCCTCGCCGCGTCCCGCCGTCTCAGGGAGGAGAAATCGGCGGAGCTGCAGCTGAGAAAAGATTGAGGGTGTGTGTGTGAGGAAGTCCGTGGATTGGTCCATTTGGACCAATCCACGGAGGGGTCGTCCTTACGTCACTTGGTTCCAGGAAGAAACAAATGGAAAAAGAGAAATGTCCAAGGAGGCGTTCTGGGGCAGCACAGACAGGTCTTCTCTGTGTTAGAGTTTTACTCGCTACAGGGTGTACTTTGAGGGTTTGTGACTCTGCAGACCGTTACATGCAGAATAAGGGGACGGGTGATAACCAGAAAAGCACGACATGGGACCTTTAATAATCAGTAGGCTAGGGTTTTCCCCTTTTCTCTGTTACTTTTTTAGACGAAGTAAATGTGTTTCTCCTACATTTTTAAATTGTCTGCTGTGCGAAACAACCTTTCTAAAAGCGTCCTCATTATTTAGTGAACATTTCTTGATCCATTTTAAACCGTAGTGGGGACAAGATCCACCAAAAGCAGCTCAAAGTACTGCAGCCATTCACACCATCTTATCATAGTAGATATCTTAACAAATGAATCACTACCAGGCCTTGAGATCCAGGAGGTTTGAGTCTTGTGTTTCCCTGCAGATGGAGACTTCTCCTCTCTGTTGTCTGGCGGCGAGGTGGAGGATCAGCTCCGGACGGTTCATGATCAGACGGAGGAAACCAGACGGCTGCTGCAGACGATCCAGCCTCTCTCTCCATCTCCTGTTCACCCTTTACAGCCTCCACACCAGTGGTTGCGTTAGACTTTTTCGTTGTCCGTCATTTTGACGGACAGGATCGTAACATTTCCGTCATAAGCCATTATTACCCGTCATTTTATTTTTCATGTTTTAATGATGAGATGAGACATATTTAATATTTATGTTTGGGTACTGAGCAGCAAACGCTCATTCATTCATTTTTTTTTAATGATTCATACAGAACTTTTAAGGGCATGGAGAAAAAAAAGATGAACAGAGACACCGACCGTGTGGTCACTTTTCATGTCAACACGAACATGAATGATTTCCTGCACTGACGGCACAGCAGAGGGGGCAGAGGCCGCTAAAAACACCACGACCATTGTGCCTAAACAGGCAAATATGAACAATGCCATCGTTTGAAATGAGACAATTACAATCAGAATATGAACAAAACATTTACAAGAACAACTCAATTGACCTGCTGTAGCCTGAACGCTGATTTCTGCATCGCCGTGCACCAGAGGCGGATCTACGGGGGGGCAAGGGGGGGCAGCTGCCTTGCCCCCCCAGCTGCCCCCCTAACTTTTGTTTCCCTAAAACTGTACTAAAACAAACCTACACTATTTCCACAAGCTTCTCAAGCAACAAAACAAGCATTACATTAGTTAAAATTGAATCATTTTAAATATCATTTTAGGCCCGTTAAAAACGCAGCTACGGCCCTGCATTAAACTGCGGAGCGGCGTTCACACAGACCGCGGCTCACACCGCTGTAGAGAGGGAGCGAGCTGTCCCAGCACCTATGGATCAGCTTCCCCTGGGAGCATTTCCCTTTCCACTAGTTTTGTTTTTACTAAGGACGAGAGCTTGAAACTAAATATTAATAAAACGCTGCCGTTTGAATCGATAGCGTTTAACAGACGGGCGCTGTTTGGGGCATTACGTTACAAAATACTGCGCAGACAGCGTTAGCTGGGAGATCGATCACTTTGCTAAACTACGCGGTAGCCTACTATTAAATCCACGTAAACTACACATCACAGCCATGAGGCCAGATCAATGAAACCAAGATACATCCTTTACCGTAAAAACTGGATCCAAACACAGCTGCCTATGTGCGCTTGATCAATACTTTCTGATGTTATATTTATGATATGCTACATATTAGCTAGGCTACATGGCCCTAACGTGTAAAGTTATACAAGCATTTGTACCAGTGCTTTTCACAAGTAGACTCTTGCAGGCCAGAGTATAGGAGTGATTTAACAACAACAAAAAAACATTTATGAGAAGTGATCAGGACGAACAGAAAGAGGAAAAGGAAAAGAGAGATGAAGAGACCAGGAGGGTCAGAGCAGGAGGAAGAGGAGGAGATGAAGAGACCAGGAGGGTCAGAGCAGGAGGAAGAGGAGGAGATGAAGACATTAGTGAAGAAGAAGAAATATATGTGAGGAATAAAGATGAAGTATCAGAAAGAGGGCCAGAGGCAGGGATCAGGAGGCAGAGGAGACTCCAGCTGGACCACATGGTATGTTCTTATTCTCCTTACATATTCCATTACAGCAGCACAATCTAGCAGCTCTTAGTATTGACAAATATTGATTGAAATGTGTTGCTGCACAGGTCACCTGTAGCTCTCTGAAGAGATGGGTGATGTCATTTGTGTACTTAATTATAATTAAGTACAGTATGCATAATTCTGAGTATTCTCTGAATCGGGTGACTTTTGGGTCTTTATATCTTTGAAAAATGAAACCAAAATGTTTGGTCATAACATCTGGTAGTGGACTACTTACATGTTCCCACCTCAGGCTCAAAATATAAATAATTACTAGGAACTACAAAAAATGTAACAGGGTTGAAGTTTTTGACAAAAAGTAGCATGAGACCTTGTTTAGCTAAGATATGGCACCACATGGAAGTCAAGGACATTACAAAATTGTAATATTTTTCAAAACTATTAATTATTTACTATTATTAATTCATACAACATATTGAAATGTTGAGTTTATCAATCTTAATCTGAAAATACAAAAACTGAAATATAGGTAAGAGAAGAAACTTTTGTGATGTAATTCCCTCAATGCAGATCACACATGGACTGATCCATTATTTTAATAGGAGGGTAAATGGTATGGCGTGACGGGGTTGAAACAAACTGAGGGACAATATTGCAATTTCATAGATAATTCAAGTATTTATTCAGAATAGATTTTTGATCAGTTAAAGTTGACAAGCATATGATTATATTAGCAGCAACATTTTGGGATAATTGGCCATTTTGATTTGTTTAATATTAAATTAATATGTAATAATGCTTAGTGAGGACATGCAAATATATCTGTCTAAGACAGGGGTGCCCAACCTTTTTTGAACCGAGAGCTACTTTTAAAGTTGCCAGTCTGCCGAGATCTACCAGTCCAAATAGAGAGGACATTACTGATAGCCTGCTACCAGGTAAATACACACTTCTACTTGTATAAAACTGACCTTTGTACGATGAATACTTCATAAAATCCTGCAGATCCTTTATCTTACCTCTTTCTAATCTACACACATACAAGTATTTAACTGAAGTTACACAACAGTGTTGTTGATACAGAGTTGGAGTTTATTCACACGTCACTACAGTGGGTAATGTTTTCAAGAAACATTGAACAGTGCTGCCACATATGACACAGGGAAAAAAGGAAAGACTCTGAACCCTTTCTTTGCCATTATATAAAAATAGTTTTGCTACAAAAGTATAAATGAGGCTTACTAATAAGACAACTCAGATCTGAAGCTACACAGGAATCTGCTGCCAAAGTGCAATAAAAAAGACAACATTAATAGAATCAAACCCTTTTTTGTTGCATTTTAGTAGATTATAAAAAGAAATGCCTTTAAAATAGGATGCAAGCAACACTCGTTTCTTAACCCGAATTGATAATAGACTATAATCAATTTAAGTTTGCATTCTTATACCATTTTGTACAATAATTATAATGAATAAGTTCAAACAAACTCAAACTTACAGCTGATCAATAACGGTATCTAACTTGAGTTTTTATTATATCAAAAACCTGTTGAAATGCTACCGTTTTTTACTGTCCCCAAAAAGCGTGTCGGCAGCCTCCAGGAATGCTTCTTTCACAACTTCGTCGTCTAGTTTAGTACTGCATCATATTATTTTTGAATAAATCATTTTTCAAATTATGACTTTTTTTTTAATCTTTTTTTTTTTTTTTCTAACAATTTTTCCTCCATGTCTCTCGCGCCCCCCCTGGCATGACTCTGCGCCCCCCACTTTGAGAACCACTGCATTAGGGGGACATGCAGGGAAAGGAGAGGCTGTCCACACACCATGGAGCTTTATTACTTTGAACACTGTCAGGTGTTGTGTGACGAAGACTTGGTAAGATAACATTTCGCATTAATAATAACTTGGAAGAAAACGTACTGATATTTTGTGTCTTGTTTTGTCCCTATTTTAGTAGTTTAGCATCTATTTTTGGTAATTTAGCAATTTCTCTCCTTAGACTTTGTGTCTCTTTGAGGTTAAAACGTACTCGTTCATTTGACAAGAGTTGTTAACTACGGAAGAGCATAAGGGTCACGTGTGAATATGTTGGTACGATCTGACCAATAGTGAACTTTTTGTATTAGTTCTGCGATTAAAGTCTTATAAAAATGAAATCACATGTTGCCCTAATCCTCTAATTAATGATGGTGTTGAAACAAATGGACAACTGTTTGAATCAAGTCGTTAGCGGACCGGTTGAGATGCAATTTGGATGGAATGAATCTACCGTGACGCTGTCATTTACTCTCAATAAACCCTTGTTCAAGTTGGACATGTCCCTGGGGGTCTTCACTAAGTGTTATGGAGTCAGAACCAAAATACCCTGCAGACTGCAAGTGTCCTAGGATCTTGGTACATTGGATTCACTGACATTACATGCTTATAGCCTAACGTTAGCCTTTTACTTCAAAAATCATAAAGATGTGGAGATCATCCTGCTGAACAGAACATGTCAGTATCATAAACATGCTTATTTTAAGAAACATTCCTAAATTAAATGGAAAAATCTCATTGCTTTTTGTAGAGGTAGCCCTTGCGACGCTTACTTCTGGGTCAGCCTACTAAAATACATCATGCCTGCCCCACTCTACAGTGTTTCTGTATCTTTAGTGGACATATTCCTCACCTCTCTGCCTCCTCTCTCTGCAGGTGCTCCTGCTCCTCTCTCTCTCGTTGTTGTCGCTCCTCTCTCTCTCGTTGTTGCCTCGCCTCTCTGCCTCCTCTCTGTGCTCCTGCTCCTCTCTCTCTCTCTCTCTCTCGTTGTTGTCGCTCCTCTCTCTCTCGTTGTTGCCTCGCCTCTCTCCTCCTCTCAGCCAGGAGACGAGAGGCCTGCCTGGCGTCTGTGGTCCCGGCTGAGGGTCGACACGTGACTTCAGGAGGCTGGGGATCTGCAGGGAGAGGCTTTTGAGGAGGACCTGAAGAGAGAATAATATCACCTTTTGTAAGAGCCATTTAATAAAGTCATGTTTGGGTTCAAGTCGTCACCATTTTTTGTTTTTTCGCTGTGTGCCATTAGTGTGTTGTTATCCTATTACCTAGGGCACAGGTATTTAAGGTGTGTGTTGTCTCCGGATTGGGTGTGACCAGGCCCGGTTCCAGAACAAAATGACTCAGGGTGCATCTGAGATTAGAGAGGGTGCAGTGGTAAAGTGCTATTTTTATAAGCGGGGAGTGGACCTAACACCCTCTAGGGGGGTCCGGGGGCATGCCCCCCGGGAAGACTTATTTTATTTTTATATTGAAGTTCAAAGCATCAATCTGGTGCACGTTGAGAGCAAAATGAAGAGATCTATGGATCTGTGCTCTTTGCATGATTCATGCCTTCCCAGTCCCTTATCACGTACAACAGCATGGCGCCAGTTGTTGTAGCCAGTTGTGGTGAAGGCATCTGACTTACTTGAACCGAAATGTCTACATGCATAGCAGAAGATGGCATCTTTTTTACAGCCAATCTCTGTTTTGAAACCATGAGCTGCAAAATGAGCGCCTTACCCCACTGTAGTGTACAGGCGAGTTGGGTACTTTTTAAAATATACCTTGGCAGGCTCTGTTTTGCCGAGGTCCTCTGGCACTTGCGGGCCGCTGAGGGGTGGCGGTGTTTGGGGCAACGAAGACGGCTGCTCCGCCTCCGTGGGCGAGGCGGGCAAAGCCGGCGAGTCGGACGGGAGGACGTTAGTGTCCATGACAGTGGCCGCGGGTAACGTAATGTCCCCATGATCTGAAATGAAGCTTAGCGCAAGTTCAAGAAGGAAGACCATACCCCTGGTGTTACACGTCACTGCAAGCTCCTCTCCCATTAAGTAATCAGGGGCGGTACTCCCCAGCTAGCAATCATTGCACCTGCTAAACCCTTTAAATCTGTTCTTCCCTCTCTGTCAGTTGTCATTTCAGGTGTCAACGCACAAGTGTACGCGTCACGGTGTTCATGGTTAAGCCAAGCAGCAGCAGGGCTTTGGCCCAGCTGAGGGCTTCGTTCCAGCTCCAGGCATTTATTCATCAGCTCCGCAGTATCGCGGATTAAGCTACAGGCTGCGTTCCCCAGTCGGGTAGCGGGTCAGCCGGCCGTCCCGCAAGCCCGGACGCGGGAGGAAAAGACAAGGAAATCTGGCTCCATGGAAGTTCCTCCGGCCTAATGGGAATGGCTACTTCACGCAAACAACTGACGTACGCTTCAGTCTCTTGAGAAGGCATCACTGGCATCAGGGCCGCCTAATGCAGCGCTTCCGGCTAAACGCGGAACGGGTCCTCATCACATGCGGAGTTTTACC
Organism: Gymnodraco acuticeps; assembly: GCF_902827175.1. Lineage (NCBI taxonomy): Eukaryota > Metazoa > Chordata > Actinopteri > Perciformes > Bathydraconidae > Gymnodraco > Gymnodraco acuticeps. Next base: position 30,083 of record NW_022990081.1, on the reverse strand, counting down.
CATTCTGACTTCAACTACAACCCCTCCTGCAGGCAGGCAGGCAGGGCTTAAGCTATCCCATTGAAGCTATTCCTCCTGCGCTCACTTCAACAGGCGTCAGGGTAACGTTGGCAAAGGCAGTTGCAACAAATTCACGAGATGTTTCGTATATTGTTACGACATTTGGGTCATGCAGAGTGAGATCGCTACCCCTTAAGAGAGGGGTGTGGCGTGTGCATGTGTGCGTGGGCATGGTATGAGCGAGCGGGATACATGTTTTTAGAAATAAACGAGGCAGCAGAAAAAAGGAAGGTCTGCGATCTTGCGAAATCTATCTTGCGAAACAGGAGAGCTAAATAATGCAACGACCTCCCAAGAAGAGCTCGCCTCTCTCCAGTCTTTCCGATAAAATGGGTTATTGAACCAGAAGCGTGTTGCTTCTGCCCTGGGAGAGGACAGAGAGTCACCCCCCCCCCCCCCCCCCGTTTCCTCGACTACAGTCTGGGAGCCGACAGGAAGTTCAACACTATGCATTGCTACCTCTAGTCAGGGTTAAGGTGAGCTTCAGGCAGTGTTGGGGGTAACGTGCTACAGTATGGAGTTTCAGTAACGTATTACTTGCATTACTAATGCAGTCGGGTAATTACTCATTACAATGCTCAGTAACTAAACGCAGGTTCAAGCTTCAACACAGCGTTTCCTGAAATGAATGGCGTTCCGTAGGGCTTCTTTTCCTCAATGAACAAGTCGCTGCACATTATCCTGTTTATGACCAGATACTAAATAAATTAGGAATTCACTCCCAATATTAATTTAATGATTATTGACTAAATGATCGGTTTTCTCTTTTTGTTCTCCACTAAGAATATTCCGTTTCTTGGTGCACCAACGGCTAGATCTGCGACAACATCTCCTTGGCAGCAAGGCAAGTTTATTTATATAGCACTTTCAATACAAGGCAATTCAAATTGCTTTAAAAAATGAAAGACATTAAGAAATGGCATTTAAAATCAGTCATTTAAAAGGAAGCTAATAAAATAAACATTAAAAGAAAAAGTACATGGATCAAAGTACAGTGCAGTCTAAGATATGAATAGTTCAATTAAAAGCAGCGACAAAAGAAAAGTCTTCAGCCTGGATGTAAAAGTAGTCAGAGTTGCAGCGACTAAGGGTGCAACAACTAATCGACTAATCGATCAAATCGATTACCAAATTAGTTGCAACTAATTCAGTCGTCGATTCACTGTGACGTCAGCAGTGTGTTTACGTGCGTAAGCTCCAACGTTATTGGTCTTTTTATCAGTACCGGAGACATTTATAAATATATGTCATGTTTATTGCTACAAAAACATTATATCGCAGTCTAGTGTCACAACTCGTTCTAATATGCAAAGGACAAACAAATGCGCCTATGAGTTATTTTCGATCAGATGAGATCTCTCTCCCCCATCTGTGTGCGAGGGGACGGGGCAGTTTACACACACAGCTGCTACATGCAGCGGAGCACACTGCGGAGGTGGCGGAGAGAACGCGCTCCGAGGCGTGGTTAACTTCACCCGCTTCGATGTGGAGAATGCTCGTTGCCAAAGTGCAATAAGAGTTTATCATGTAAGGGCGGTAACACGAGCACTTTGTCTAAACATTTAGCAAAAGTGCTCCACATCCAGACGGAGGAATGCACCGGGTTCCACTGTCTTTCTAGCAGCTCCGTAGCTCCATTCACGAGTAACGTTCCCACGTCAGATGTTATGTATGCTAGCAGCAACACACAGAGTAACTACATTATACAAACTCGGTTAATGATTAGAGGTAACTGAGTATTTATTAGTTTCAATTTCAGCTTTTCTGTTTACAGCCTGTCGACAGATTACTTAATACAATTCGGTAAATGCTCAGGGCAATCTCGATGACAAGGTCAATGTTCCCCCCTTTCTACGCACGGAGATAATGTAATCTAATAGCGTGCAGGCCAAGGCTGGCTCTTCAAAGCAGATATTACGACGCGCTTTAAAGTTCCCATCATCGTTCAGCGGAACTCTTTCAGCCTTAAGTCAAGTAGGAGAAACTATGCGTGCACCGGCTATTCGGGTAATAATATTAAGAGCGTCTCTCCCCAGTTCAAATCACCCACTGCTCAGGGAGATCTCCTAATGCGTTGCCTTCACGCATCTAGCGTTCAAATACAACATTACTAAACTATAACTCCGCTCAACTGGGAAAAGGAGCACAACGTTCCTAATCATGAGGAACTACAGGCCCAGTCTCACACCGGAGTTCCTAGCCATCACATCAAGCTCATGGTATTATCGTTCCTCTAACCAACTGCGTGCATCCACATAAACGTCTTCAACGACAGTTGCTCTTCCTCACCGGGCAACCGTACTTTGCATGCGGATTCTTCGGCACGCATCATCTCCCGTTTCCTGGACGTGGCATCCGCCGGCCTCACGACGACCGTGGTTTCCCCGATTTAAGGACGTGCACTGCACATCCTCCGTTTTGGGGGGGATATCTGCATGAGATCATTCGCATAGCGGCACACTCAGATTTCCACTATTTCTACACATTTATTATCACACTTGCTGGATCTAACACTAGCGTCCCTCCATCATCCTCACTTCAGATGATAGAAGACAGTCTTAATCACTCAATCAGCTCATCAGCATCTATGACTCATCCCGACACACTTAACGCTAATTAAGATATACTATATCATGGGTCATGTCTCAGTATTTAACTAAGTGTACGTCTTTTCTGCGTGCATCCTGCACTTCATTCATATTCTCGGGTTCATGCTCACTTGGCTCGTGGTAAACCAGGTTACGATATTCATGCATCACCGTACTCAAGCTAACAGCTCTCGGGCATTATATCGTCTACATCTCCCTCTTCACCGGACATCGGCTCGTGCCGCCAATCAAGATCTCTTCAGTTTACCTATGGTAAATATGCATATAACTGGTGGTGGCGTCTAATAGCATATCAGGGCTTTCGTTCAGACAGGTGCAGCCATTCAAGGCATATCTCCCTCCTCCCTGCCAACTCGGACGGTGGTCCTCCTCCGCCTTCATATCCCACATTCGCCCGGACATCCGTGCGTGCTGGCTATCCAAGGTCCGAACACTAAACGGTATTTATACATACAACTGGTGGTGGTCTTAGCAAGTCAGCACATGTACGTGTCACCGTGTTCATGTTTAAACACTTCATATCGTCGTGACCTTCAGGTTCGCTCGTATTGAATCCTGCCGCGCAGATTGCGGCCAGTGGGTCCGCATTATGTTTAAACCCTGCACGTGCAGGGCGAGTAGGTCAGTGTCATGTTTAACCCTGTGTGTACAGGTTGCGGCCTATGGGTCAGCATTTGTTTAACCCTGTGTGTGCAGGTTGCGGCCTATGGGTCAGCATTTGTTTAACCCTGTGTGTACAGGTTGCGGCCTATGGGTCAGCATTTGTTTAACCCTGCGTGTGCAGGTTGCGGCCTATGGGTCAGCATTTGTTTAACCCTGGGTGTACAGGTTGCGGCCTATGGGTCAGCATTTCGTTTAACCCTGTGCATACAGGTTGCGGCCTATGGGTCAGCTTTTGTTTAACCCTGTGTGTACAGGTTGCGGCCAGCGGGTCAGCGTCATGTTTAACCCTGCGCGTGCAGGTTGCGGCCGGTGGGTCAGCGTCATGTTTAACCCTGCGCGTGCAGGTTGCGGCCAGTGGGTCAGCATCGTCTAATCCAACATGCAGGCGCTAAGCATGGTTGGCGTTCACTTAACCCTACAGTTATTCCGACATTCTCATCATGTCCCCGTGTTATCTCATTTCATCCACAGATCTCCTCAATCAGCCAGCAAGGTAAGAAATGCTTCACATCTTAGTGTAGAGGAAACTTCTGTGTAGCTATGCAGTGGGAGTCACCGACTCAGGAAGGAGACACGGGAAGAGCAGTAGCTTTGATGTCAAACACATGATGGTTTATTTGGAGTTAACGGCCGGAGGATTCACATCACAAGTCCAAGAGTCAGAGGTTCTGACTTCACGGTAGAGTTGCCACGTCAATTCTGAAGAACTCTACCCCAGACCCATGTATTTAGCTAGTTCAGAGAGCATCATCAACATGCTGCATAACAAGATAGAATGATAACACCTCTATCAGCTGACGCCAACAGGCAGGAACAGGGAGACAAAACACTGAGAGCACAGCAGCCAAGGTTACAGGTGCCTGTGCTCAGTCAGGACAGTTTGAACTGATGCACTGGGTCAAAGTTATGGGCCTTGGAAAATATTCCACAACACTCAGCACTTCTCACTTCTCTTCTCTTTGGGGGTTCATCGGAGCGGTTTTCCCCTCCCGAATGATTATCCTACAAACCGGGGCCTAATCTCCAAACATCAGTTGATTCATTGTTGTAATCTGTCATCATAATTTTCTATACCACGTGTCCGGTATTAAACATGTATTTCATACATCACGTCTCTCATGATTGAAATGAAGCTTAGCGCAAGTTCAAGAAGGAAGACCATACCCCCTGGTGTTACACGTCACTGCAAGCTCTTCTCCCATTAAGTAATCAGGGGCGGTACTCCCCAGCTAGCAATCATTGCACCTGCTAAACCCTTTAAATCTGTTCTTCCCTCTCTGTCAGTTGTCATTTCAGGTGTCAACGCACAACCCGCCTCCACCCCTTCGCCTCCTGTATCCTAATTCAGGGCCAAGCTAATCCTTCTTCCTCCAGACCAGACCGAACCATTATCACCACCACCAGTGTCTAGACCCCGGGGGGGTTCATCGGAGCGGTTTTCCCCTCCCGAATGATTATCCTACAAACCGGGGCCTAATCTCCAAACATCAGTTGATTCATTGTTGTAATCTGTCATCATAATTTTCTATACCACGTGTCCGGTATTAAACATGTATTTCATACATCACGTCTCTCATGATTGAACTGTTATTACCTGCAGTAGATGCAGTGTTATTGCTGGCGTTTTGTTGTTCTGTTGTTTTAACCATTTTCTGATGTCCATCACCGACTGCTGTGTAAGCACTTTGCAGATGACAAACGCGCAGCGGCACAGGTCACGCGCACCTGACATAATAACGTTACTTACTGTTTAAATTGACCAAATAAATGCAGCAGACAATGTTATTTAACCACAATTACAATTTATTTTATTTCAACTATATTCTTCTTATTATTATTATTATTATTATTATTACTACTATTATTATTGTTGTTGTTATTATTATTGTTATTATTATTGTTATTATATATGTAATATTTTTTACTTTAATTTTTTTGACTTTTCATTTTTTTTTACTTTTCATTTTTCAAATGAGGGTGCATAACGACTCAACTGACCCTTATGCACCCCCGTAGAACCGGGCCTGGGTGTGACTGACCCCGGAAGGGCATATGGTTTTTGACCGTCTTAGCGCATGTACAGTTGCAAGAAAAAGGATGTGAACCCTTTGGAATTACCTGGATTTCTGCATAAATTGGTCATAAAATGTGTTCTGATCTTCATCTAAGTCACAACAATAGACAAACACAGTCTGCTTAAACTAATACCACACAAACAATTATATGTTTTCATGTTTTTATTGAACACACCATGTAAACATTCACAGTGCAGGGTGGAAAAAGTATGTGAACCCCTAGGCTAAAGACTTCTTCAAGAGCTACTTGGAGTCAGGAGTCAGCCAACCTGGAGTCCAATCAATGAGACGAGATTGGAGGTGTTGGTTAAAGCTGCCCTGCCCTATAAAAAATACACACCAGTTTTGAATTAGCTATTCTTAAGAAGCATTGCCAGATGTGAACATGCCTCGCACAAAAGAGCTCTCAGAAGACCTATTAAGAATTGTTGACTTGCATAAAGCTGGAAAGGGTTACAAAAGTATCTCTAAAAGCCTTGATGTTCATCAGTCCAGACACATTGTCTATAAATGGAGAAAGTTCAGCACTGTTGCTACTCTCCCTAGGAGTGGCCGTCCTGTAAAGATGAGTGCAAGAGCACAGCGCAGAATGCTCAATGAGGTGAAGAAGAATCCTAGAGAGCTAGAGACTTAAAGAAATCTCTGGCACATGCTAACATCTCTGTTGACGAATCTACGATACGTAAAACACTGAACAAGAATGGAGTTCATGGGAGGACACCACGGAGGACACCACGGAGGAAGCCACTGCTGTCCAGAAAAAACATTGCTGCACGTTTGAAGTTTGCAAAAGAGCACCTGGATGTTCCACAGCACTACTGGCAACATATTCTGTGGACAGATGAAACCAAAGTTGAGTTGTTTGGAAGGAACACACAACGCTATGTGTGGAGAATCCAAAGGGTTCACATACTTTTTCTTGCAACTGTACAAGGAGATGTTAACATCTGATCATTCACATTTACTCAGAGGTGGAAGAAGTACTCAGATCTTGTTCTTAAGTAAAAGTAGAAGTACTCAGATCTTGTACTTGAGTAAAAGTAGAAGTACTCAGATTATGAACTTGAGTAAAAGTAGAAGTACTCAGGTCTTGTACTTGAGTAAAAGTAGAAGTACCAGAGTGTAGGAATACTCTGTTACAGTAAAAGTACTGCATTCAAAATGTTCCTCAAGTAAAAGTAGAAAAGTATTCTCATCAAAATATAGTGAAAGTAGCGACAGTAAAAGTAGTCGTTGTGCAGATTGGTCCATTTCAGAATAATATATATGATATGTTTTATAATGATTGATCATGAAAGTGTTCTCAAAGCTGGTAAAGGTGCAGCTAGTCTGAATGACTTTGTATACTGCAGGGTAGCTGGTGGATTTACTCCAGGTGGAACTAAAGTCTGATTCAACACTTGATTAGATTTCACATCATTCATCCACATCTGTGAAGTAACTAAAGGTATTAAATACATGTAGTGGAGGAAAAGTACACCATTTACCTCAGAACTGTAGTGGAGGAGAAGAACAAAGTAGCATAAAATGGAAATACTCAAGTAAAGTACAAGTACCTCAAAATTGTACTTAAGTACAGTACCTGAGTAAATGTACTTTGTACCTATGAATTTAATGATATAATGTGATCATTTAATTTTCATTATTTTCAAATTCACAGTGTAGATATTTTAATAGCTAGTGATACCTGGATACTATAACTAACTTATAAAACAATGAAACGAGTTTGTGTGCTTCAACCCTTTTAGTTTTTTGTATTTAGCTATACATCACTCTAACCTTATAACAGATAAAGTATGCAATATTCCATCATGATATTGGTTGAAAAAAACACATTTAGATTTTCCATGTTTTGAATAATATTTAAAAAATGTGTCTGTGAGAGCCAACCCCTTTGTATTTATTTACAAAATAACAACAAATCAGTCTGAATCAAACAACCAATCCAACCCGGTATCACGGCAAGACGTGAACATGTGACGATTTACCATGCTGGGAGACGTGGAGATGTCACGATTTCGTCCCTTCAAACGTGACAGTTACACGGTATTGTTAACATGGCCCAACCAAGCCCCCAGGAAGTGCGCCGGAGTCTGATGAGAATATTCGTGCTGGTCAAACGGTGGTACTACACTTCCTTTTGGTTGCTGGGCCCGGAAACACTTTTTCCCATTGACTTACATGGGGAAAGAGTGGTCTGTAACTCGTTGGATAATTTTTTTAAAACTAAATAAACTACCCAGTATGAACGTTTGTATAGCCCTTATTAAAAACATTCGTTCCTCAAGTTGTAAAAATGTGCTAATAACGTTATTCTGAGGTATTTCCCTCTGCATTATGAACGCGCATCTAACCCACGGGACCGCGCCGCCCGGCACGTTCATGTTACGTGTTCAGTACTACATGAGTTTCTCTTTATCCATGGATGCACAATAACAACGGACCATATCGCCTTACTGCCAGCCCACGGAGCTGTAATAATGGATATATTGCACATGTTTGCTGTAATTCATCATTTGTAAAATATTATACTACATGGGCTGTATGATGTAAATCTTGTACCGTAAATGTTGTATTAAATAAAGTTAATATTACCGACGTAGATTAACGTTCCTGTAGCTTCTTATTGCACTTGCAATTGTTTTAGTTACTTGTGGGCTACTTAACATGAATAATCACAGTTACTATCCTTTTACTCCATCACATTTCAAAAAGAAATAGGCTATTGTTATTTTAACTCCACCACAGTAATCCATCATCAGCTTTACTTTTTAGATAAAGTTTTAACTCACAATTGATCATAACAGGCTTCAACATATACATTTTTATATATTACCAAGTGGTTTCATGTACAACCCACACAAGTATCATGCTAAATGAAGCTCTGTTGCTTGGATATCACTAGATCCTGATGTCAGCGTAATATAAAAGTACATAACGATTGATGTGTAACTTAGCATAATTTACTAGCTAGCCGCTAGCTGCTAACTGCCGCCTCGTTAATATAAATCCAGTACCATGCTGTCATGAACGCGCGGTGCTGTTACGTGTACGCAAATTCACGTGCTTAATGTGAACGAGCCTTTTGGGCGGCGTGGTTAAAGTTGCGCATGCTCTATGAGTGCACATACGGGTACTTCTCAGGCATGCCGGGTAATCTGTGACGTTTCGCTCTCTCAAAAGTTGGGCCATTTTGTCATCATGCGCCATTGAGTAACTCTCATAGGAATGAATGAGGCCCCGCCTCCCACGCTGTATCCAGTTCTTATTATACATCCATGGGCCCAACGAGTGGAGAAATACCCGGAAATGCCGAGCAAATAGAGAGGCGAAGTCCCTCCCTTTCCGGTGGACCTCCAAGGGACCTTATTTCGGAAAAAATTAAGTATTGAAGTCAATGGCGAGAGAAACGTTATCTTTCCATCCCGTTTGAATTGTGCCACGAATTACACATATGATGTTTGTCAATTTAAAAGATAATTTTGCAAGTAAAAAAAAAATGTTTTGCCGTAAAACTGTGAAGTAAGACTTTTTTTGTGTGAAACCGCTCAATGAACTACATCTCTGGTCTCACACAAAAACACACGTCACCAAGATGGCCGTCACTATTGTCTTGCCAAACAAGGGATTGACTACCCTCACTATCACCACAATGAAACACGTCCAGAAGAATGTCATGCAAAGCTGCCTGCCTGCCTTCAATTCTTCCTGAACTGCCTGATCTTTTTAATGTTCAATGTTAACCATTTGTGCAGATAGCATGAAGTAATAAAAGATCACCAATGCTAATGTTGCATTAGCATGTCTCCCTCGGGGGGCATCCGGGCTTAAAGGTGTATTATAGAATGATCACACCGGCGTGACAGTACTCTTCAAAGGGTTCACGAAATATGACTACGACTCTTGTTAGAAATTAAAATCAATGTTTTGATGGCATAATGTACCTTAAATGTACCTTCAGTTTAAATGCTGTTTTATACTGAAAAACCAGAAAATTATTGTGCACAACCAGTTAAGCTTTTATTCTGAAAATCCTTCATCTCCGGTTAGCATGTGGCTAGTTTACCATTTTTTATAGAGGTTAATTTAGTAGCGAAATGACACCGAAACCTACTGATTTTAACACTGCAACTATAGACGTATTATTATTGCTGAATATTAAATGAAGGTATAGTTTATTTGAATAAAGTTATTGTTTACAGACGTGGGTAAGATGTGACAACATCCGGAATGACCAGAAACCAAACCAGCCGTGAAGTATTTTCTGTATTTTTTAGAATATTAACTACAACGTTTAGAATGTGTTAAAGGAAAAGTGATGAAAGACAATATGAGGAGAAGAGGCGTGTTTAAGTATATATTGAATGTACAATGCCTGAATCCTCTGTTTAAACGTAACAACGGACATTAAGATGTGGAGGGCCGGCCCGCAGGGAGGAGCCTACAGAAGCTATATAGAGCAGCACCTGAGCGGTTCGGGCTCTTTTCTCTGCTAGCGGGGAGCCAGAGGCAGCTGCTTTTCTGTCAGAACATATCCTGTTTGTGACTTTACCGCGCCTTTTTTATTAATTAAAGTACCAATTTGAAAACATCTCAGAGACTCCATTTAGTCTCCTTTTTAAGCTTCTCTTTCCTGGACGCGAGAATAACCATCACAGTTAACACTCTACTGTTTAACACTTTGGTTAACTTAATGTTACTTCATGTTAAGGCTGATAAAAATGACAAGGCTAAGCCGGCTGTAATGCTAACTAACGTGCTTGCTACTAGCTAGGTAGCTAACTTGATAACCTGGGACGGGTGGTGCAGTGGTCTGTACATCCGATCATCAGATCAAGGGGGAGTGCTGGGGAACTCTAGTTCGAAACCCGCTCCTGCCGCCACTGCGTCAGGCCGTTGTGTCCTTGGGCAAGACACTTCACCTGAACTTGCTCCTGTGGGTATTGTCCACAGTATCTGACCATTGCATGTATCATATATGTGTAATGTGTGTATATGTAAAGCGCTTTGAGTCATTGATAAAGCGCTATAATAAATGTAAGGAATTATTATTATTAATTATTATTACTTGATCCAGCCAGCCACTCCTGGTCCTTTCATCAGACGGGAAGCGAAAGAACGAGTAAGACCCATTGTTGGTATGATTACAGCCTGGTACAAAGCACACAGGCATATTGTTAAAGTGATCTTATATCTCTTATATTTAGTGGAGGAAAACAATTATGACATCACTTACGGGACTCTGGGATTTGTAGTCTTTCTAGTTGCGTATTTTTCATAGTCTTTACGACAAACTCTGACTTTTTTGACATGGAAATTATTTTAAAGATTGACAAACATCATATGTGTAATTCATGGCACAATTCAAACGGGATCGAAAGATAAGTTTTCTCTCCCCATTGACTTCAATAAATAATTTTTCCGAAATAAGGTCCCATGGGGCGGAAGTAGATGGGCGGGATTACACCTTTCTATGCTCTACCACGACGGTCGGTTGTTATTGTCAATATTAATATAATAATTATTTATTTTTTAATAGTTAGACTTGATTTTGCGGATTTTCTTGTTGCCCCAGCTGGTCAACACCTCTTTTATCAGAAACAAAGGCTACATTAATGTATTAAATCGATGTTAATCTATGTGTGTGGTTGTGGAATTAACGGACGTGACGTTGTGCGATTGCGTTGCCAGGCAACAGCTTGGGTTCATGTTAATTTACAAACTCTTCAACGAGAACCCTAGTTATATCTAAAAACATTGTAGAGGGCCTCACGAAAGACTTTAATGTAAATTTAAATTTAAATGTGAAGGAATGTGTGTATAACAAAATACATCCGTCATAAACAATACCGGAAACAGACGTAGACAAGATCCTCAGCTCGGTGATTGGATGTTTGAGTCGCAATGCATGCTGGGATATGGTGTTTATGCAATGTGAAATCCGAAAACATTTTTTAAAAATGTGTGCTTGCTTTTCTCTTTGAAAGTCATCACATAACGGCATTGTAATACACGGTTCGGCTGCATTAAATATTACATATCTGCCGTAGTTCTCTATTTATAGAGCCCTGATGAGAAGACTTCTAGACAAACAGGAAGAACTGCCGTCAAAACTGAAAATGTGACGTGGATCATAAATATAACATAAATATATACAACATCTTACATTTCTTTTCACACAATACGTCTCATTGCAGTATCAACACAAATTCGGCTGACTTTTATATTTGATCCAATTGGTAGATAGGCTATATTTACACCATAACGGTGCACAGCTGATAGAAAGGGACACCTAGTGGTTAAAGCACGTTATTGAATTGTATTACAGCAAAAACACGTGGGTTTGCTATCCTGGCTCCTAAATGGTGGAATGAGCTCCCCATTGACATCAGGACAGCAGATAGCTTACACACCTTCCGGCGCAGACTGAAAACTCATCTCTTTCGACTCCACTTCGAGCGATAGAACTATTAACAAAGCAGCACAATCAAAAATTACTGTTACAACAAATGTCATGTGTGCAGAGTAAAAATGCCGACGTTTAAGCAAGAAATAGAACTTAAATATAAAAAATAAAAGTACTATCTAAAGTGTTTACATTCAAATCATCAATACACATTTATATTTTATACACTGATCATAAATATGACATATGCATCTCAAATGAATGAAAGCAGTCATATAAGATGCACTGTAGTAAAAAAAAAACAATACATAACAGGTAAATACCTCAATCCTTCAAATGTGTACTTAAGTGCAGTACTTCCTCCACTGTACATCATGTGTCATGTTGGGTAGTATATGAAGACTGATGGTAAATAAACTCTTGTATATTTAAAGTATATTTAATAAATAGTTTTACGGTTTTTAATGCAGAATTAAAGAGAAACTTTACAGCAGGTAAGAATCTTGTTTTTGTTGACCTTCAGTGAGAAAGTTGATGGATAAGCGGATAGATCATGTGACTTCATTATGATGACTGTCCTCTCAATCCACACAACTGTAGGCCGTGAAGGAAGGAGAAAGCACAAGGCCCATTTTAATTTACTAATCATGTTATTAGAATTATTTCAGCTTAAATTGTTGAAAAAGCTCGACTCTTTATTGTAGTTTTTAAAAAGGACATATTATTCTCATTTCACGTTCATATTTGGATTTTGTGCTTTTACTGTGACATGTTTAAATGCTCTAATGTTCAATAAGTGCTATATTTTTCTCACTGCCAGATTCTCCTTCCATTGAAATGAAGATATAACGAAGTGAGTTTTTGTTTGTGTCTCTGAGCTGCAACCACAGCTTCTGTTCGAGCTGCCTGCAGACATTCTGGGAACAAAGTAAGAACACAAACTGTCCACTTCAAACTTTTATATATGAGCATTTTCCTTTTCATCCTACGTTGTTGTTTTTTTAAACGTGTTAAATTGTATGTGTTTTTCTTCAACAGATACCTGGACAAAGTCACCGTCCTGAACTGAATACCAAAGGACATTTCCCTCTGAAAGACATCCTGACTCCATCTGCTGGTGAATAAATGACATAGCAGCATTTCCTGATGTTGATCATTCACCCTGTGACGGAGGTGAGAGAAAACGAAAGTGGATTTAGACATTGTTGAACAGCGCTGAGACGCCATCACAGGGTGTGAGATTTCTGCTCGGAGACACGTTTGGAGTATATTTGGGGAGAAGTGGAGAGACTGTAAGTTGGTGAGTCCTGCTCTAGAAATAACTTTAATACCAAATGGCTGAGAAAATCGCTCTTGTTGAAAGTTTCCTGAGCTGCCATGTTTGTTCAGAGACTTTCAGAGATCCTGTGTCTCTGGGCTGTAACCACAGCTTCTGTTCGAGCTGCCTGCAGACATTCTGGGAACAAAGTAAGAACAAAAACTGTCCCATTTGTAAAAGAAAGTCCTCCAAAGATCCTGTGGGGAACTTTGCACTGAAGGAACTGTCTGACTCCTTTGCTGAGAGACAGAAAGCTGGATCATCTGAGACAGAGAAAGGAGAGAAGAAGGTGGAGGTGGTGTGTAGTAAACATCCAGAAGAGCCTAGATTGTTCTGTATGGATGAAGAGAGAGCTGTGTGTCCTGTCTGTGAGTTTTCTCTCCACCAGGGTCACAAGGTGGTTCCTGTAGAACAAGCAGTCAGTGAGCTGAAGGACCTGCTGACATCTGACTTAGAGTCTCTGCAGGACAAGAGGGACAAATACAAAGGAGTGGAGAGAACATACAATGAAGTGATTCAAGTGTCCGAAGAAGCAGCTGCTGTCCACAGAGAGGCAGATCAGAGCAGAGTTCATCAAGCTCCATCAGTTCCTGAAAGAGGAAGAGGAGTCCAGACTGGCAGCTCTGAGGGAGGAAGAGGAGCAGAAAGGGAAGACTATCAGCAGAGAGATGAAGAGCATTCAGGAGCACATCTCCTCTCTGTCACACAGTATCTCTGCTGTTGAAGAAGAGCTGCAGAAACTCAACGTGCCCTTCCTCAGCAGTTTATAAAGCCACTCAGAGCAGAGCCAGAGTCCAGAGCTCACTGTCAGACCCACAGCTGCTCTCAGGAGCGCTGACAGATGTGGCCAAACACCTGGGCAACCTGTCCTTCAGAGTCTGGGAGAAGATGAAGGACCAGGTCCACTTCAGTCCTGTCCTTCTGGACCCAAACACTGCAAGCAGATGGCTCTCTCTGTCTGATGATCTGACCAGTGTGAGACAAGGAGACAAAGATCAGCAGCTTCCTGATAATCCAGAGAGATGCACTCACTATGCTAGTGTTCTGGGCTCTGAGGGCTTCAGCTCAGGGAAACACAGCTGGGAGGTGGAGGTGGGAGATCATCCTGACTGGAATATAGGTTACACTAAAGAGTCAGCTGACAGGAAGGGAGAGTTACCAGGTGCCTCTCCAAAATATGGAATCTGGTGTTTAGAACATAGCAGTGGAGAATACTCTAATGGTGCTCGTGAGACTGTCAGAGTGGAGAAGAATCCCCAGAGGATCAGAGTCCAGCTGGACTATGACAGGGGGGAGGTGTGCTTCTACGACCCTGAACACATGACTCCCATCTGCACTCTCAGAGACACTTTCACTGAGAAACTCTTCCCATGGTTCAGTATTGGAGAAGCTGGTGATGCTAAAACTGCTGATATCAAAATCTGTGAGTGAGATTCCTCTGTGATGCTCAGGAGTGTTGGTTCAGACTTTATTCTGACTTCACTCTCCGTCTACATCTCTTTGGAACATTCAAGAACATAATCAACAGATGATGAGATATTAATCTTTGCATGACATTTTTACGCATTATAATCAAAGAGTCAGTCAAAGACAAACAAACAACTTGATTGTTTATTGAGTTTATTTTGCATCAAACTTTATTACAGTGTGTTTATAGTTTTCATTTGACTCATTTAATGATCGATGAATGATTGATCTAGTTTCTAGTCAAACATCACGTTATAGCAGTATACGTTATCAGTTTAACTTTTTTATATCTTTGGGTCTTGTGATGAATTATTTTGAGATATGTTGTTTTACTGCAGGGAGCAAGTCATTTAATACATTTATTTGAATTCATTATTTCATTCTTACAATGTTCTTTCGTGACATTTTCAGTCCTCTATAGATGGACAATAACATTTATGGTAATTGAAAATATCAATTTCTAATCAACCTAGAGGGAATAACAGCTGTGTATAATTAAGTGTAGTATTTGTAAAGCTGCTTCAGATATCTTGTGATTAAATAACCAGCTGTTTAATTCAGAAATGTGTCTGAGGTTGATTTCTGTTTCTTTGGTACATCTGTCAAAAAGCCATGTGACAAATTACAGAGACTATAAATGATGAAAGACAATTGTTCAACAAACCTTTACAATAAAAAATAAATAATCTGAATATCTTAATGATCTAATCTCTTCTTATTTGTTGCATTGCATCTCTTCAAACATCTGTTTTAACCTTTACATTCATAGACGCCAAACTCATGAAATCTGTTTGCTTGTGTGAAGTCATGTGACGGATGAACCTGCTGTAAACAAAGAAGCTCCCACCCTGATGAAGGACACTCAGCAGAAAACATGTGAGGGGTAAAGCATGGCATACTGGAGCTGTGCAACGTGTTTGGTTTGATGGAGTTGTTTTGATTCTCTCTTAGAAACTGTCAGGAGTCACATTCACATTATACAACTCCACTGCAGCATTATAACAAATACAAAGTAGCTTCAACACTAAAAATAGTAATGCATTACAATCACTTCCTGCAAAATACGTCTTTAACCCTCGTGTTGTGTTCGACAGCTGTTACCGTTCATGGTGGTCGGGGTCCATTTTGACCCATGATTTATTTCAGTCCAAAACACACACAAAAAATGACTATCATCCAATATTGCTTTAACTACATCATAACTAACTTATTATGCATTCATAACCGTACAATCCTGATGTAATTTAATGTTATGGCCCCAAAACACATTACACCACATATTGCACACGTGCATGTGTGTTCAGGTTCAAGTGTTAGTGTACATATTCTTTGAGAAAGGTGGAGTTCCCGTGGGGGGAGGGGGGCAGAGGGAGGGGAGACCAGGTGCATGTTGCGAACAATTATTGTTACAGTTGATGAAGGGGGGAGGGGTGTCTGAAGTCAAAGATGAATCTTGATTGGGCCAAATTTGACCCAGAGTCTCCCAAAACAATTCTGCCGGGTCTCCCCAGACCCCAACACCAAATTATACACTTTTTTTTTTAGAGACCTTCAGACTTGGCTAAAATGGTCAAAATCAGTTTTGTAGTGTTTATATATCTGCTGTGGAGGATATCATGAAGCCTTGTTCCGGTAAAAAAAACTAGAGCGTAGTTATTATATAATTCTAGCTTGAAACGGGTCACGGGAGACCCGAACACAACATAAGGGTTAATCACTTTGATAATTTGTCTTCATTTACTTCAAACCCAAATGATCCAGTTGTTGATCAGCTGTGTTATTTAAGGTGTAATAAAACAGCCTCATTGAAGAGGACATACTGAGGGTTTATACACACAGATGACTGACTGTCTGAATGATTTGCTCTGTAGGAGAGTCTTCACTCAAGATGTATTCATTGTGTAACCTCCAGTCTTCAAGGAGAACATGTACAAATGTGCAAAATGTGCTCCACATCATAATATGTGATTGCATGGTCACGTCTCACTTCCCGTAAACACCACAAGATGAAGACAAAGTCAAGATGTGTTTAACTGCTGGATCATTTTGAACACTGAACATGTCATTTCTTTCACTTATTCGCATGAATATTATTGTTTCATGCACAGGTTGACCAATAGCTATCTTTATTTTAATACATATCCTTCACAGAAACACCATCCTGTTTGACAGACATACTGTATGTCCAGGGAACCTAAGAAATGAATCTCTGCTGTGGCTATCGTTGTGGCTTCATCAGGCACAAAGTGGTAAAATCCTCTCCAACACATTCTTCAGATTGCATTATATCTTAGACACGAGTCTTTCAGCTCTTCACAGTCCAACTGTTGCTTTGAGTTGCTATCATGAAACCTGGTTGTACAACTTATTAACAGAGCACTTTAAAAATACTTTTTGCAACAATCTTTTCATGTTCTGTGATCTCATTCCTTCCTTTGTTAACCGGAGTTAGAGAACAACTCAGCTGCTACAAACCTACTTACAGGGCAACATAAGTATCTGTATGAGTTGCAGTTTGTCTTTCCTCATGACAAACACTTTACACCACAAACATTTACTGTTAAAATACAAATCAGTGTCAGCTCCTGCACGTTCTCTTGAAGCCCCGCCTCCAGAAGTAGTCTCTGTTTAATGAGCCAATTAGGCTTTCCCCTCTCATCCTGAACAGGTCACCCTCCGGTCAAACGTCCGAGGAAGGCTGAAGATGGGAACTCCCTCTTGAAGTGTGCTGGTGACCTTCTGATGTGACCACTAAAGCTCTGCTATCTCCTCAGTGTAAAATAATTGTTGATCTAATTCCTTTATTCATCACTATAAACATAAAAGTATATTCAAACATTAGAGTCTATACATGTTCTGATCATAATCTCTTGATGTTAGGACACATGTAAGTACGCCTTGTTTACATATCTCTCCCTGTGTCAGATGTTTTCTCTCCAAAACATAGTCACGTGACGTAGACGTGAAGAAGTGTGGGCCCACAGCTGAGAGGAGATACAGAAAGACTGGCCCAGTGTCCTCTGCCATGGCGGGGAGATAGAAAGTCTTCAGGTTCAAATCAGAGACAGTGATCATACGGCTGTCTTGCCTCTTTAGATTAAGAAGTGTATTGCTTGCCCTGTCTACATCTGTCTGCGTTTGACACTGTTGACCACAACATATTACTAGATCCGACTAGAAAACTGGGTGGGACTTTCGGAAACAGTTCTAAATTGGTTTTCAATCCTACTTAAAGGACAGAGAATACTTTGTTTCTATAGGTAAATACACATCTGAGTTGACAAATATGACATGTGGGGTTCCTCAAGGCTCCATCTGGGGCCTCTTCTCTTTAACAATCTACATGCTACCACTGGCTCAGATAATGAAAAACAACTAAATAAGTTACCATAGCTATGCCGATGACACGCAAATGTACGTAACAATTTCACCAGGAGACTATGCTCCAATTCAAACACTGAGTAAGTGCATTGAACAAATCAATGACTGGATGTGTCAGAACTTTCTCCAATTAAACAAAGATAAAACTGAGGGTAATGGTTTTTGGAGCCAAGTCAGAACGTATAAAAGTTAGCGCTGAGCTTCAGTCTGCAATGTTCAAAACAACAGATAAAGCCAGAAATCTAGGTGAAGTCATGGACTCTGACCTGAGTTTCAACAGTCACATTAAAACAGTTACTAAATCAGCCTACTATCACCTAAAGAACATATCTAGGATTAAAAGACTAATGTCACAGCAGGATTTGGAAAAACTTGTCCATGCTTTTATCTTCAGTAGACTGGACTACTGCAATGGTGTCTTCACAGGTCTCACTAAAAATCTATTAGAAAGCTGCAGCTGATTCAGAACGCGCTGCTCGAGTCCTCTCTAACAGGGCTGGCCTGGCCCGTAGCACTGGCGTTTATAGATGTTCGCCTAGGGCGCCAGATCTGTGGAGGCGCTGCGCTGGTAGAAAAATATTTTTGACCATTGGCGCTCATCCTAATTTTCGGCCTTGATGTAACAATATTCATAATTAAGTAAATGTAACACCCTTTTCACCCCGGTTACACTTTTCATTTGCCCTGTACGATGGGCGCTGTAAGTGATGAAAATGGGGGATGTTGGCTTATCTGGCGCCCCTAGCTCACAGCCAAAGTGCGAGTGAGCGTGGGAGCGAGCGAGGGGGAGAAAGGGAGGGTGCACCGGTTCCGGCGCTGTTGTTATTAGAATCTGGTGCTAGCTGCTCTAATGGATATAAGAAGAAGATGTTTCTACAATAATGTGGAGGGAGAGTCCTCTCCAGTCAGACTGAGAGGCTGATAACTACAGCTCAGTGAGCTAAAGGACTCTCAGTGTTTAGATAGTTCACTTTAGTCTAAGTTGTCTCAGTGGGTCTCAAACGTTTTGATCACAATGTATGTAAACAAATATTTTCCAAGGCACTCCTTTATAATTATTGGGATAAAAAGGTTTGAAATCATTTCAATGTATACTATAGGACAGTAAACCAAAATTATCGTTTTAAACTGGAGAGATTAAAAAATATACACGAATAAATAAATGTTAATAGGTCAAATAAGATATGAAAGAACAACTAAAATAAAATAAGTTACATTTATTTGTTATTGGCTATGGTAGGTTATTGGTTATGTTCACCTACTTATTTGATTATTAAAATATAAACCAATCTTTTTCATATGGGTGTTTAGAGTTGTACCCCCTAGATCTAGTAGTAATTCTGCTCAAAGTGCACCAGATTGAAGCATTTTACTTTAAAATGTTCAAAACATTCTTCCCGGGGGGGCATACCCCCGGACCCCTCTAGGATGTGACGTCCACCCCCCATTCCATTGTGTGTTCCTTGGATACTCTATTGATCTTTATATGTTATATTGTACGATTCTCTGGCTTTGGCGCCAGCTCAAATTACATTTACATTTGGAAAGAGAGAGGCAGTGTTTCGGCATTGATGATGGAATATAACGTAAATGTTTATCCCCTCTTCTCCTTGTGAAAGATCCAACAATCTTTCAGGGTCAGACATCACGTCGGTTACCTGCAAGTTTCTTTGATTCTTATTACAATGCTCATTAAGATATTCCTTACATTGAGGAGAAGACACCACTATGGTCCCAAGCTCTCAGTAATAATCAATCAATCAATCAATGTTTATTTATATAGCCCAATATCACAAATGTTACATTTGTCTCAGTGGACTTTACAGTTTGTACAAAATATCAGTATGACAATACGACACCCCCTCGTCCTTACACCCTCACATCGGACAAGGAAAAAACTTCCGAAGAAAACCCACAGTTTAAAGGGAAAAATGGGAGAAACCTCAGGGAGAGCAACAGAGGAGGGATCCCTCTCCCAGGACGGGACAGACGTGCAATAGATGCCGTGTGTAAATTGAAAAGATAATACATTTGCAACATAGGTAGTCCAAATGTTTGGAAATGCCTGTGTGTATAATAGGAAGATGAATCCACGAGGATATCCATCCAGGACCTATGATCCAGGACCACAGCCACGACTCAAGATCCAGGACAGAGGAGCGCAGGATCATCCATGACTCCGGATCCCAGCGTATATAAGACACCAAAAAGAAAGACATTTGGGGAAGCTGGGTTAATCGGAACATGAGAGTACACAGGTACAGACAGAGAGAAGGAAGAAGAAGTAAGATGTCCCCCGGACCAACTAAGCCTATATCAGCAAAACTAGGGGCTGAATCTAATCAGCCCTAACTATAAGCTTTATCAAAAAGGAAGGTCTTAAGCGCACTCCTTAAAACGGATAGGGTGTCTGCCGCCCGAACACAAACTGGAAGCTGATTCCACAAATGTGGAGCTTGATAAGAAAGGCTCTGGCTCCCATTGTACTTTTAGAGACTCTAGGAACAACCAACAACCCTGCATTCTTGGAACGCAATGCCCTAGTAGGACAGTAGGGTATAATGAGTTCTTTAAGGTAAGATGGCACCTGCCCATTAAGGGCTTTGTAGGCGAGAAAGAATCATTTTAAATTCTATCCTGTGTTCTATAGGGAGCCAGTGTAAGGCAGCCAGAACAGGAGTAATGTGGGTCCCTTTTCCCTAACTCTGGTTAGTACCACGAGCCGCAGCATTTTGAATCAGCTGAAGCGACTTAACTGACTTCTTGGTACACCCTGATAATAAAGAGTTACAATAATCCAGCCTTGAAGTAACAAATGCATGGACTAGTTTCTCTGCATCGTTTTGAGGCAAGATATGCCTGATTTTTGCAATGTTTACGTAGATGGAAGTAGGCGGTCCTTGAAATTGATTTTATGTGGGCGTTTAAAGGATAAATCCTGATCAAATATAACACCAAGATTCCTTACAGTCTCACCTGGAGGCCAAATTAATGCCATCCATAGTTAGTATATCTTTAGATAATTTGTTTCGTAGATTCTTTGGGCCAAGTACAATAACTTCAGTTTTGGTCGTGTTTAACATCAAAAAGTTTAAGGTCATCCACGTTTTAAGTCCTTAAGGCAGTCTTGAATTTTATTTAGATGATTAATTTCATCAGGCTTGAATTGATAAATATAGTTGAGATCATCCGCATAACAATGAAAATGTACAGAATGATTCTGTAGGAGCCATTTTGTGGGTGTTGTTGGTGTGTCAGTTTATTTAAGTTATATGTATAGTGCAATATTATTTATGAACACTGGGTGGGGGGGTTTAGCTGCACCGGGTGTATATAAAGAGGTCATAGGTGACAGGAGATGGGTGGACACAGTAGGAGAAGAGCATACCGATTCCACCAGCCCGGCAGATGCTCATAGAATCACTAGAACGCTAAATTAACCCTGGTATGTAAAGACGAATAAACATCATCATAAACCACAACTAAGGACCGGGAAAATCATCTGTTTGTGTCTGCGTCTGGATCACTTTTCAACCCTTCTGTGAAAGTAACGGCAAAAAAATATATAGGACATAGGAAAAGGAAATTGCCATTACATAAGTGGAATCGCTACTTTTGAGTGAAACTGGACAATTGGATTCACTTCAAATTGGATTAAGGATCGTTTCGGGGAAAACAAATAATTGGATTATTGCACCATCGACTTCTCATCACGGATCAGCTGCACACGCCACAATCAGCTGGAGATTGTTCCCACCTGCGAGGACCAAAGAGGCTGAGAGAGGACTGGGAAAGCGGCCGGGTATGTGCACCGTGCAGCGTGATAAGTAGATTGTAAAGGAGATATTAAGCTGTATTGGACAATGGCTTAGTAAATGGATGTGGTGCTGCAACATTGTCAGCTGTTTGAAACAGCGCGCTGTCAGCTAACGGACAATTCCTGAGAACGAAACTTAAAGGGACAGTGAACATTAATCATGTCTGTGACATCTGACGTCACGTCACAAGATGGCGCTGTTGGACTGCAATCTGTGAGAGAAAAAAGGATTATCACTCACACTGCCAAAGGATTGGAATTGTTTATTGCAAACTGCCAAAAAGCAAGAAACTTCAGTTACAAACAAGTAAAGAAGTTAATGGAAGTACTGAAAGAGCTTATGAGCTCAGAAGACAATGCAAAGGAAATACAGTTGAAACTGGTTGAATTAAGAAGTTGTGTGATGAACTAAAAGAAAATCACAAATCATTAACTGACCTTCAACTGCCTGAAGAAGAAATGGGAAAGCAAAGGCAGTGGCTGCAAGAAAAGATGCATATATTTGATGGATTATTCAAGATGCAAATGTGTGGTTATCTGAGAGTGGACAGGCAATTAGACACTCTATTGTGGGAAGTGCAATAGAACAAAGTGTCAGCTCAGATGACATCGGACCTGATGACAGCATTTCAAATGCATCACACCCTCAGTCAAAATACAAACCTGGTTCATCACACGCATCATCTACCTCTTCTGCTCGAATTAAAGCCCAGGCAGAAAGGGCGGCTTTAATCGAAAGGGCGGCAGCACTGAACAGTCAACATGAGCTTGATGTACAAGGGGAACAATTAAAACAACAGTTGGAACAACAGGAACAACAGGTGTGAAACGGAAAAAAGGAACAACTGGATATACAAACTAAGCTGGCAGAAGCCAATGCCAGGCTAAACGTGCTCAGCATGGGATCAAGGACACACCTCTAGAGCATCAGATGGGATGAGCTCTTACTACAGAAACCCTACAGCAAGATTTAACGTACAGGCCACTGAATTCTTGCCTCATCAAGCCCAAACCTCTATTCCCAGACAAAGTATACAGACACATGTGCAGGGACATGTTGACATCACACCACCTGTAATCAACAATGGTAATCAAGGTGACATCTATAACTTAATCCAGAGGCAAAATGACAACACTGCTATGCTGGCTCAACAACATCTCACTTCTACTTTACCTCCAAGAGACATTCCTGTTTATGACGGTGACCCATTGCAGTTTGAAGCTTTCATCCGTGCATTTGAAAGAGGAGTAGAGCGGAAAACTAATGATGAAAGTGACTGCCTGCATTACCTAGAGCAATACACTAGAGGCCAACCACAGGACCTAGTGCGCAGCTGCCAACATCTGCCTCCAGCTCAAGGTTATCAAAGGGCAAAACAGCTGCTTAAAGAGCACTTTGGTAATGAACATAAGATCGCCACTGCATACATGAACAAAGCATTTACCTGGACAATGATCAAAGCCGAAGATGTGAAAGCACTGCAAGCCTTCTCTTTGTTCCTAAGAGGTTGTTGCAATGCAATGGAACATCTCACCTATATGGATGAAATGAATGTTGTTTCAAACATGAAACACATACTTCAGAAACTACCCTACAAATTCAGAGACAAGTGGAGGAATAGAGCATGTCAGCTACAGGAAGAGCGTGGGCATCGAGCTACATTTCCTGACCTTGTTAGCTTCATAGAGAGGCAAGTGAAGATACTGTCAGATCTTCTGTTTGGAAGCATCCAGGATGATAAACCAACTGCAGCTATCAAAACTGTTATTTCTACCTTTTCAAAGGGAAAACCAAGCCTAAGGGGAAGTAGTTTTGCAACAATTATTACCTGCCCAAGAACACCAGTGCTAGAACATGTAACAACGAATGGAATGAAAATACCTCCATCAAGCCACAACTCCCTACATTTGTGTTTGTTCTGCAGAAGAAGTGGTCACTCATTGGAGCAGTGTCCACACATCCTGAAGAAAACACACAGAGAAAGAATGGACTTCTTGAAAGGAAAAGGGGTGTGTTTTGGATGCCTAAAAATAGGACACATGAGCAAACACTGCCACAGTCGTTTGACATGTTATGTGTGCAATCAAAGTCATCCTGAAATACTCCACATTGAACAAAAAGGCAAAAGAGAGGAAGCAGAACACACAAAACAGAATGGGAAGCCAATGGAAAGTAATGGTGTCATCTCACCTCATACATGTGGTCACATTGGGGCCGGTGATGAAAACTCCATCTTCTCCATTGTACCAGTACAAGTAAAGAGCCACAAAGGGGACAAAGTGTTACAAACTTATGCATTTCTGGACCATGGAAGTTCATCCACCTTTTGCACAGAAAGTTTAATGAGGAGGCTAAACCTTACAGGACAAAGGACTAACATTCTCCTAAAGACAATGAATCAGAGAAAGATTGTGTCTAGTCATCATATCTCAGGTTTGGAAATATCGAGTCTGGACGAAAACAATTTCCTTCAACTATCCGATGTGTTTACACATAAAACCATGCCTGTTTCCAAGCACAATATTCCTCTACAAGAAGATCTGCAAAAATGGCCTTACTTAAAGGACATCAAAATTAATGAAATCGCTTCTGGCATTGACCTACTCATTGGGACAAATTCTCCTAAGGTATTGGAACCTTGGGAGCTGATCAATAGCCAAGGAGAAGGACCGTACGCTGTAAAGACCCTACTGGGGTGGGTCTTCTATGGTCCCCTAAAAGGAAGCAACGACAGCAGAGATGCTAATGGCCACCCTGTTGCTACTGTCAATCGGATATCCATTGTACACCTAGAGGAGCTATTGGTCAAACAATACAATCATGACTTCAATGAAAATACAAGTAAGGAAACAGAGGAAATGTCCAGAGAAGACAAACAATTCCTGAACATTATGAATTACTCTGCAAAAACCACAGATGGACACTACTGCCTAGACTTACCATTTAGACAAGAAAATCCTAGCATGCCAAATAACCGATGCGTCGCTGAGCAGCGTATCCAAGGCCTGAAACGCAAGTTTGGAAAAAATGAGAAATTTCACGATGAATACACTTCCTTTCTGACGGAAATGATCAACAACGATTATGCTGAAATGGTACCAGTAAACCAGCTAAAGCCAAGTGATAACAAGCGTTGGTATATACCTCACCATGGGGTATATGACTCGAAGAAAGGAACATTAAGGGTGGTCTTTGACTGTGGTGCTGTCTTCAAAGGAACATCACTTAACTGCCAACTGCTTCAGGGTCCACATCTAACAAACTCACTCATTGGAGTCCTTATCAGATTTAGACAAGAACCAGTTGCCTTAATGGCTGACATCAAAGCAATGTTTCATCAGGTTAAGGTGTCAAGGGGCATATTGACTATCTGCGATTCCTGTGGTGGCCCAACGGTGATGTGCAACGGGATCTTGCTGAATACCGGATGAAGGTACATCTTTTTGGAGCAGTATCATCACCCAGTTGTGCAAACTTCACATTGAGAAAGACTGCTGAGGACAACAAAGATAACTTTACAGCAGATGTGGTAGCCACAGTTAAAAATAACTTCTACGTGGACGATTGCCTAAAATCCATGCCCTCTCAGTCAGAAGCAGTAAAAATGGTAGGAGACCTGATTGCTCTCTGTCGAAAGGGAGGATTTATGCTGTCAAAGTGGATCAGCAACAGCCGTGCAGTATTAGCATCCATTCCACAACAAAGCAGAACCAAAGAGACCAAGGACTTGGACTTGGATAGGGACAAGCTACCAATGGAAAGAGCACTGGGATTGCACTGGTGTGTTGAAACGGATGTGTTCAAGTTCAAAATTGCTGCACAAGAACGACCATATACAAGACGTGGCATCTTGTCTGTTGTCGGCTCTATATACGACCCCTTGGGATTTCTGGCACCATTCACCCTACCAGCCAAACTGATCATGCAGGAGCTTTGTAGGAAGAAACTTGGATGGGATGAAAACATACCACAAGCTTTAGTTCAGCAATAGTCAGGATGGCTAGTAGACATCAATAAGATGGCAGAGTTTCAAGTGGACCGGTGCATGAAGCCAACAAGCTTTGGTCATGTCAGACATGCACAACTGCACCACTTTTCTGATGCTAGTGAAAGCGGCTACGGCACTGTTTCATATCTAAGACTGGAGAATGATAACAAAGAAGTGCATGTTTCATTCATAACAGGAAAATCCAGAGTGTCACCATTGAAACAAGTTACAATTCCCAGAATGGAACTTACAGCAGCAGTCCTGGCTGTCAAAATCGACACAATGCTGAAGAACGAATTACAGCTGCAACTGGACCAATCCGTCTTCTGGACTGATAGCACTACCGTGCTAAAATACATAAAAAACGAAAACAAACGCTTTCAAACATTTGTAGCAAACAGGATCTCTCTTATAAGGGATGCCACAGATGTATCACAATGGAGGGTATATTGGAAAAAAGGAAAATCCTGCAGATGAAGCCTCTAGAGGACTAAAGGCAGACCAATTCTTAAACTGTAGGAGATGGATCAAGGGACCTGAGTTTCTCTCCAAGCCAGACAGAGAATGGCCAAACTCTCATGTGGATTCAGATATCCCTGGCAATGATCCAGAAATCAAGCAGGACATCACAATGAACGTCATTGTCAAAGATTCATTGAGCCCCACAAACTCTCTGATAAACCACTTCTCATCATGGAGAAAACTGAAGACTGCTGTAGCCTGGCTTCTTAAAGTAAAAACGACACTCTTGAAGCTGATTCAAAGGAGAAAGGAGATTCAGACTACTGTGAATGGCTCTGAAAAGGATCCTAGAAGATTAAAGGAAAAAGGTCGAAAGGAAGATACAGGCCTTTAAAGGAACACTCCGCAGACAATGTTTATGTCCTGAAGATCTTGTTCAAAGCAGAAAATGCAGTCATTTCTTTTAGTCAAAGGCAACGGTTCAAAGAAGAACTATCTTTACTAGAAGCTGGTAAACATAATGTGAAAGGAAGCAGTTGCTTGTACAAACTGGATCCAATATTGGATCATGGACTCCTGAGACTGGGTGGTCGCTTGAAACGACTAGCAATGCCTGAAGAGCCCAAACATCCGATCATTCTCTCAAAGGATCTTCACATATCCACACTATTGTTACGAGATATTCATGAAGACCTTGGACATGGAGGAAGGAATCAGATGCTGTCTAAAAAGTAAAAAGTAAAGTAAAAAGTACTGGAAAATCAAAGCTAACTCTGCGGCAAGAAAGATTATATCAAACTGTACTGTGTGTAAACGGCATCGTGGAAAACTTGGAGAACAGAAAATGGCAGACTTGCCCTTGGAAAGGATTCTACCAGATACACCTCCCTTCACAAATACAGGAGTAGACTACTTCGGTCCTATTGAGATCAAGAGAGGACGAAGTCTTGTCAAAAGATATGGCGTAATCTTCACTTGCATGGCAAGCAGAGCAGTACATCTTGAAGTTGCATACGCACTTGACACAGACTCCTGCATCCATGCACTACGACGATTTATTTGTCGACGAGGTCAAGTTTCCTCTTTAAGGTCAGACAATGGCACAAATTTTGTCGGCGCAAATAGAGAGCTAAAGGAATCACTCAATGGTTTGAATCAAGACAGAATTCAGAGTGCTATGCTTCAGCGAGGGATAAGGTGGTATTTTAACCCCCCAGCAGGAAGCCATCACGGCGGTGTTTGGGGAACGATTGATCCGTATGGGTTCGAAATGTGCTGTGTTCTGTTCTAAAAACAACAAGTTCTGGACGACGAAGGATTGCAAACCTTTCTTTGTGAAGTCGAAGCGATTCTGAATGATCGACCAATTACAAAATCTTCTGACGATCCGATGGACCTAGAGGCCCCTCACGCCTAACCATCTTCTTCTGATGAAAACCAAGCCAAAACTACCACCTGGACTCTTTGTAAAGGAAGACTTGTACATCAAAGCAGATGGAGACGAGTGCAATATATGGCAGATCTCTTTTTGGAAAAGGTGGACACAGGAATACCTGCCTCTAATCCAAAATAGACAACGGTGTGGTTTAAAGGAAAAAAGAAGCTTTGCTCCAGGTGACATTGTTGTAGTGGCTGATTCTACTGCTCCACGTGGCTCCTGGTTAATGGGCAGAATACTGGAGACAAAACCAGACGCACAAGGTATTGTGCGCACAGTTCGACTTCAAACCAAGAGCAACATCTTAGTGAGACCAATAACAAAGATATGTCTGCTCCAGGAAGCTGAGACATAAAGAACAGCAAAGACCCGATGACCCTTAAAATAAGGGAAGAAGAAGAGAAGAAAAGAAACTACAAATTCTTTAAGAATTACATGCTAACACATACACACCTTTTGTATAGCTCCTTTATTATTTATTGGTAATTGTCTTTTTTCTCATACTAAAGCCAATTAGGGGCCGGTGTGTAGGAGCCATTTTGTGGGTGATGTTGGTGTGTCAGTTTATTTAAGTTATATGTATAGTGCAATATTATTTATGAACACTGGGTGGCGGGGTTTAGCTGCACCGGGTGTATATAAGGAGGTCATAGGTGACAGGAGATGGGTGGACACAGTAGGAGAAGAGCATACCGATTCCACCAGCCCGGCAGATGCTCATAGAATCACTAGAACGCTAAATTAACCCTGGTATGTAAAGACGAATAAACATCATCATAAACCACAACTAAGGACCGGAAAATCATCTGTTTGTGTCTGCGTCTGGATCACTTTTCAACCCTTCTGTGAAAGTAACGGCAAAAATATATAGGACATAGGAAAAGGAAATTGCCATTACACTCCATTTAGTCTCCTTTTTAAGCTTCTCTTTCCTGGACGCGAGAATAACCATCACAGTTAACACTCTACTGTTTAACACTTTGGTTAACTTAATGTTACTTCATGTTAAGGCTGATAAAAATGACAAGGCTAAGCCGGCTGTAATGCTAACTAACGTGCTTGCTACTAGCTAGGTAGCTAACTTGATCCAGCCAGCCACTCCTGGTCCTTTCATCAGACGGGAAGCGAAAGAACGAGTAAGACCCATTGTTGGTATGATTACAGCCTGGTACAAAGCACACAGGCATATTGTTAAAGTGATCTTATATCTCTTATATTTAGTGGAGGAAAACAATTATGACATCACTTACGGGACTCTGGGATTTGTAGTCTTTCTAGTTGCGTTTTTTCATAGTCTTTACGACAAACTCTGACTTTTTTGACATGGAAATGATTTTAAAGATTGACAAACATCATATGTGTAATTCATTGCACAATTCAAACGGGATCGAAAGATAAGTTTTCTCTCCCCATTGACTTCAATAAATAATTTTTCCGAAATAAGGTCCCATGGGGCGGAAATAGATGGGCGGGATTACACCTTTCTATGCTCTATCAGTGTTTCCCAACCGGGGGTACGCGTACCCCTAGGGGTACGCGTACCCCTAGTGGTACGTGGGTGGTCCCCAGGGGGTACGTGAAAAGTAAAAAAAATTTGATTTTAGATTTTTTTTTTATTAAACATTTTACAGGAAAACTGTACACAAATAATGAATAATGCATAATCTGTAATAATGTAACCAAAATTGGGAGCATTCAAATTAAGTAATAATTTTGGCTATATATTATTATTGGCGCGGCGTTCAGCTTCCCACCGGACTGTCAGGTGTTACATCATCATCATCATTGTAGTGGCGCGCTGGTTTTCTTGCTAGCTAGCAAAATATCAACATCCTATCAAGTGAATGCGCTGGTGTTTATTGAGATCAAAATGTCTGTTAACATAAACATTATGGATCAATGGCTGAGTCGAGCTGGTTCATCCAGAAACAACAGCAGGTGATACTGCTGAATCAGGAGAACCCGTTCTCAAGAAAATGAAAACAGAGAAGGTGAAGAATCGTCAGTTTGGTGAACATTATGTGCTCTCCGGGTTTACGGTCACAACTACAGAGCCACCGCAGCCAATGTGTTTCATCTGTGGCGACGTGCTTTCTAATAATAGCATGAAACCATTCCATTTACATCGGCACCTTAGTACTAGACATCCCGCCTGTGTGGGTAAGCCTGCAGAGTTTTTCCACCAAAAGCTGGCTGAATTTAAGGGAAGCCAAGAAAAACTAAAGAAAGCGACATCGGTCTCAACCAAGGCCTTGGAGGCATCTTATGCCGTGTCGCTACTCGTTGCTAAATCGAAAAAGCCATTTACCATAGCCGAAGAGCTAATCTTGCCTGCAGCTATATTTCTCGCAGAAACTATGCTCGATAAGAAAGCAGCTGATGTCCTGAAGAAAGTGTC